>NC_134855.1:154787305-155058904 GCF_049852395.1 Peromyscus maniculatus bairdii
CAGGGGGGTGGTTTTCTAGTCTTTTCTTCTAGGACCCTGGAGTGTGGATTCCGGGTGATGCTCCAGCTTGCACTTGCACGTGACTTTAGCTAATCACTCATCTCTATGGCCTCAACGTTCAGCTCTGAACTGAGAGCCACTTATCTGCTCCTTTCAAGTGGTTGTGAGGTCCAAATAGGACCTGTGTGATACACAGGAGCTCAGTAAACAGGAAGTGTTTCTGACTCTTCCTGTGGGACACCTCCCAGGGAACCAGACCCTCCCAGTGGCGTGCTCACAGCGACGATGTGCTCCCGGTGACGTGCTCCCAGTGACGACGTGCTCACACTGGGGGCTGCTTTCTGGCAGGATGTTCGAAGGTGCATGGTCCTGCTCCTTCTTTACCTTCTGTTTCTTCTTCTTCAGTGTGTCTGAGACCCCCACAAAGAGGCTCCCCACACATTGACTGATGGAAAGAGCATGGCTTCCTGTCCCCACTGACTGAGCTTCTTTCAGAGGCTTTGGCCTCAAGGTGTTTCTGCTCTGTGCCCAACAGTGGTCTGAGCCCTATTCCACTTCACAGTCCAACACCGCCCCCACCCACCCCCGGGATGGGGGACCCTGGCTTAGAACAGGGCGTCCTGTTTTTCTGCATAGGCATGATCTTGGGAGAGAGGTGAGGCAGAGGGCTCCTGTGCAGCCTCCGGGGTGTGTGAGCCGCAGCCTGCCCCTGAGCAGTAAACGGCCCTCCAGGCGTATCTCCCGTGGGGCCTGGTGAGAGCCAGTGGCAAATGGTGCTGTTCGTGCCTCGTTAAGTTTGTTCCCGTCTTTTAAAATGGAAATGGTTTTTATTGTACTTTTTCTGATTATAAAAATGATGCATGATCATTGTAAAGAACTCAAACCACACAGGAAAGCATAAAGATGAAAATTAAAACCGCTCTGGTTCTTTTCTCGTAGGGTAACATCGGTCCGCTGCTACTCCGGTGTCTCGCTGTGTGGGCACACACACGCCCCATTGTGGGAGCAATTTCGCATAAATGGGAACATGGTCCTGTGCTGTTCTGTAACTTGTTGGGTTTTTTCTTTCTTTTCCCCCCCTCAATAATACGACATCTTTCTAAGTAATAACAACAAAAAAGGCAATGTCTTATTAGCATTTTCAGTGGCTGCTTTGTGTTCCACTATGTGACGGCCATCACAAGCTGAGCCAGCCTCTGCTGGAAATTTCACCATCTCTTCTCTTTATTTGAGAAAGTGTCTGATATCACTAAACCATCTCCCATGGTTAATCACAGGGTGGTGTTGACACGCTGGTCTCCCCAAAGCTTACCCTGTATGTGAATTACTTTTCTTGTTGCTGTGACCAAATACAGGAGAAGCAATTTAAAGAGCAAAGATCTACTTTGGCTTATGTTTTGCAAGGGTGTGGTCCATCATGGACAGCAGAGCTCACAGCTGTGGCAGCTGGAGTGTGTGGCTGCTTGCTCACATCTCAGGGGACCAGAAAGCAGACACAGGAAAGAGTATATAATGACCAATGCCAAGCCCTCAGAGATCCACTCTAGCTGGGCCCCACTTCTACAAGGTTTCACAACCTTCCTGGATAGCTTGGGAGCCAACATTCACGCACATGAACCCGTGGGGATGTTTTACATGTTAAACTATAATACCATGTGACACACTGTCCATAGGGCAGAAGCGCATTCCCTTCCTGGGTAGGTGCACCTGGGAAATACTGCACTTTGCTGTCACCCTGATATATAAACACGGCCACACTGTTTTATCTGCCTTCCTTTTAATGAAAGGTGACATGCGTTTACATATTCTCCGTGGATACGGTGGCACATCTGGAAATGTCTTTGCTCATTCTCCCCTCCCTCACACCCTACTGAAAAGGATGCCTTTTCTTCTTTCTATTTTGTTGTGTATGTGCTTGTGCATGTTTGTGTGTGTGCACACCTAAGTAGAGACCAGAGTTCAACCTCAGGTGTCATTCATTCCTCAGACACTCTTTTTGAAGCAGAGTCTCTCCCTGGCCTGGAACATGTGAAGGAGGGCTAAGCTGGCTAATCAAGAAGTCCCAAGGACATACTTATTTCTGCCTCCCCAGTGTTGGATGGTAAGTGTGCACCACCCTGCCCAGCTTTTTCCACAGATTCTGGGGACTTAACTCAGATCCTCATGACTACTAGGCAAGCACTTTAGTGACTGAACCTTATCTCTAGCTCTTGTTCCTACTCCTTGGAAACCTCCAGATCGCCAGGCTAGTCAAGTCTTCTGTAAACCCCGAGATTAGCCTCCAGCAACCTTCAAGTGTGAGATGAGCTGAGGAGGTGGCAGGCTATTTCCAGCCTTGCTGGCCCCATGGAGACAGGCCAAGGACTCGCCAGACTAAAGCACTGCTGTATTGCCACCCCCAAAGCCAGACAGGGGCCCCTTGTGCTGCTGCCTGGGGCCGGCTGCTCGGGCCGGCTGCTCAGGCCGTATGTTAGGCTGCATTCACCCTCCGGTCCCACGTGACTGCTGCCGTAGTTTCGGGCAACTTCTATGCTTATTTTTCCAGTAGGGAAACACACGCACCCGTCGAACATTCACCCAAAGTCAATTTCCAAGATGATTTAAGGCAGCAAATGCAATGCAGATCTGTACATTGGCTCCTCTCAGCCAAGCTAGACAGCCTTCCCTGTGGACTGGCTGAGGGGCCCACGTGAATCTCAGTTTAGCAGTTACAGAAGGGGCTGATGGATCGTCCCAGGCACAGATCTGGCTTCACAGTAAGCACAGATGGAGGCTGATGATACAGGTGAAGAATTCTCCCACATGTGAGCATGAAAGTTCCAGAAGGCTTTGAAGTTCATCTTCCCTTCTCACTCCCCTCCACATCTCAGGAAACTGAAGCTCCGAGAGGGCTTCTAATTTGCCATGTCAACCAGAGCTAGGGCGCCATTCTGGTCCCTCCTCTTCTCTCACAAAACTTCTACTCTGTTCGGTCTCAGGTCCCAGGACTTGAGAGTTGATGCCACAAGGCCACTGTAGGTAACCAACATTCTAGTATGGGGCCAAGTTTCTCAGGGACCTCTCTACAAGGCCCCCAAGTAGGCTGAGGACTGCTGCAGAGCCCTCTAACACAGTGATGCTCAGACTCTTTCTGGAACATGGACAGAGGGTCATTGTGACAGTCCACAGTTTCCCAAACCCTCTCCGCGCTGCCACGAGGGCCTGAAAGTAACGTGACACAGACCGATAGGACCCAGCCACGACTGAGATACAGCTGAGTGTGGCCTCCCAAAGCTCGTTTGTTGGAAAACCGGTCACCCAGGGAGATACTGGGAAGTGGCAGAACCTCTGGTAGGTGGCCCCGTGGAAAGTAATCGGGTCACTAGAGTGTGTCCCTTGGGAGGAATCAATGCAATTTTCCAAGAATCCTGGTCCATGCTTATGAGATTAAGGTAAAGCCTGGAGCCTCACCTGTCTTGTCTGTCACCATTCTTGAAAACATTCCTGCCAACATGATGCCTCATTGTGGTACCATGCCCTGGAACCATCCACCCTGGTTTTCTTTAATCATTTTCTAGGTTTGGGTATCTTGTTATAATACATCCAGGATTGGCAGTCCAGCTCTCTCCATCCACAGTTACTCTCTTGCTAGAATTCTCATGTGGGGACTGTCTTGCTCACCCCTGAAACCCAGCACCCAAGACACTGTTAGAAAGTGCCTCAATGATTCTCTGAGCCAACTCTCTCTAAGCTGAAAAGGGGACATCTGTGTTCCTTCCTGGTGAGTCTCGGAGGAAGATGCTCCCAAGTCGCTTGCTGTTGGGTGAAGCCAGTTCCAGGTACTTCGAGGACTGAAGTCTCTTTTCTTACTTCCTGTGTACCTGGAGACATCTAAGCTTCTAGAGGCCACACTGATGCCTTCTGGCCCCACCAAGAAGGCGATCAGCACTGACAGGGCTTCCCATGCTCTGTGCCTTGTTTCCTGTTTCTTCTGCTCATGGTCTCGTTACACTGGTCTCAGTGGATAACCCAGAGTTTTCCTATTTTAGTCACCTCCAGTCATTGCCCGGGTCTCTGTACAGCAGCATGTAGGCTAAACACAGGCTAGAAACCTTTCGGGGACATCTTAAGAACTTCAGCCTTTACATTCACCCCTCCTCAGTAAATGATGGGTAGGACCCTAGCTCTATCCTGTGCCCCTGGAGCCCAGGTGATATGTGACCTCAGCGTCACACTGAGCTCTTGAGTAGACACTGAATCCACATTCCTCTGTGGTAGATAGCTAGCTCTTCCCTTGGTTTCAACCTCTGAAGTCCTTCACCCTCTGGACTTGTAGGTGAGATGCTGAATTGGGCAGTATTCTCTTCTTCCTCACCAGGTTCCAGGCTCCTGGAGGGGAACACGCTGCAGGCTGTCCGTCATTCCCAATGTCTCTTTGGCTCTCACAGCAACCAATCCCCAGAGTTTAGATGGACCCATGATCACACAGGAACAGAAATAAAACTTCCAGGAGCAGGGGAGGTACCACAGCAAAGAGCTCCTGCCAGCTCTTGCAGAGGGCCTGAGTGGGGTTCCCAGAACCCACACGGTGGCTCAGTTGCAGGGGATTCAACACCTTCTTCTGGCCTCTGAGGGCACTCCATGCATATAGCACACATACACAGGTGCAAGCAAACCTACATATGAAATAAAAGTAAACATTAAAAGACATCTCCTACTTCTCTTGCAGCCAGTTACAGCCCGATGCCTAGATTCTGAGCAGAGAGCTACACACATACATGATTCCGGCATGTCTATCACTAGCCTTTAAGGCGTCATACAGGCAACATTGCTACACTGAGTAAGGCTTCCGGGCAGATGAGGACCACATCAACTGAAGATGTGGAGCAAGTCACACTAGACAGCGTAGAGGGGGACAGGCGTGAGAAGGCTGTTCTCTGGGCATGGATGTGCTGTTCTGAGCTCTGACCTTCAGTCGCATCCCTTCCTTCCACTTCTATCCATCCTGGAATGTGGTGGTGCACCATCTCAGTCCATGGGTGCCTGGCGTCCAGATCCACAATCAGACTGCTGTGAGGTGTGTGTATGTGAGTGTGTCTCTGTGTATGTGCGTGCAGGTGCATACATTTGGCACTCAGAAGACAACCTCACCTTACATCTAGCTTGAGGCAGGGTTTCTTGTTATTTAACAATACATACACTAGACTAATTGGTTCTCAAGCTTCTGGGGATTCTGCCTGTGCCTCCCATCTCTCCACAGCAGTGCTGAGGTTACAGATGCATCTGGCTTTATGTGGGTTCTGGGGATCGGAAGTCAGATCCTCAGGCATGCACAGCAAGTGCTTTGCCCATGAACCATCACCCCAGTCCCTGTATTGTACTTTTATGTAGAAGAAGGAGGAAGAGAAGAAGCAGAGGAGGAGAGGAGGAGGATGGGAAGGGGGGAGGGGACGTGCAGCGGTGGCAGCAGCACTGGCTCCTTGATGAATTCACTGTTGGGTTGTATGTCTATGATAAAAGTCCAAGCCCTCACCAGGCAGCAGGACCCAGACTGCTGGGGTCACTCTCCCTGACATACTCTCGATACACTCTTAGTGCACCTTACGATTGATTACTTGTGTGGATGCATCTATGAAGGACTGTCTAAAGACAAGAGCACCTTGCGTTTCCCACTGTGTCATATGCACTCAGGCCTCTTTTTGCTTGTTACTGCTAAAGTCAGGTGGAAAACTCAGACGTGTTTCTTGATGTCTGTAGGTCCCCCAAAATGGCCAACCTCAAACTCCAGCTTTTTCAGCTTCACTCAGTGGTTCACGCTTTCATGGATATCAAGACTGACAGGAAGTCATTGGGTGACCAGCATGCTCATGGGGAGGAAGGCTGGCAAAGTCACCTCAGTCTTAATCTCCAGCCACGGGGTTTGAGCAGCCTGTGGGGACAGCATGTGGGACCGAGTAGAGGCTGTGGTGGGACTCACTTGTGTTGTTCTAAGTTAGTCTCTGTGGTGGACGAGGAAGGCCCCATAGGCTCATATACTTGAATGCTTGGTCCCTAGTTGGTGGAATTGTTTGGGAAGGATCAGGAGGTGTGGCCTTGCTGGAGGAGGTGTGCCACTAGGGATGGGCTTTGAGGTTTCAAAACCTCATGTCGGGCCCAGTGTCTCTCTGCCTTCAACTTCTGGATAAGATGTGAGCTCTCAGCAATGCTCCAGCACCGTGCCAGCCTGCCTGCAGCCATCCTCCTGCCGTGACGATAATGAATTAACCCTCTGAAACTGTAAGCAAGTCTCCAGTGAAGTGCTTTCTTTTACAAGTTGTCTTGGTCATGGTGTCTCCTCACAGCAATGGAATAATTAAGACAGTCTTCCTCTGGCCTTGCCTCAGACCCCAAGCCCTCCATTTTAATGCATGTGTCACTTCTGCTTCAAGTTCAAGATCCCCTTCCCCCTCCTCTCTGGCCACCCCAGGGAGAGCTGTGAAGGTCCTTTGAACTTCACTCACAGGTTGCTTGCTCTCTGAAACACATTATTTTTCATCTCCGAGCCACCAGGTATCAAATGTCATCAATTACTCGATGTATTTAATTATAGGATTAATGCTGAGACCCGGTGATGGATTTAAGGACACACTAAATGTATTATTTTGAAAATGTGATTAATACTGATTTGGGAACATTTTGGAAGACTAATTAAATGATTGAGAACCATGTTCTGATGTTGCACTGTTTGCTCAATGGAAGCACCTGTGGCAATTAGGTGTAACCCAACCATCTCATTACACAATTAATTGTGTAATTTTGTCTGCGGGCATCTGAGGTTCTGGCTGGGATGAAGTTGTAGAGCAAACTTGGGCTACAGGGCAGGGCTCCTCCAGTCTGTTGGCCTTATCTTGTCCACCCCTGTGCTCCTCATGACCTCATTGGCTTTGTGCTCGCTTCTGCCTCCGCTTCTGCTTCTCTCCTGCCTCCCCCTCCTTCTGTTCCTGCCTCTGCACCTCCTTCTCCTCTCCTCTCCCTCCACTCCTCCTTCTCCTCTCCCTCCGCTCTTCCCTCTCCTCTTCCTCCACTCCTCCCTCTCCTCTCCCTCTGCTCCTCCCTTTTCTGTCTCTCCTCTTCCTCCTCTCCTCCCTCTGTTACATCCTAACTGTTCTTCTCTACATATTTTTGGTTCTTCTCCCAAGCACGTGGTGGACGACAATCCACTCCCCCATCCTCTTAAAGCTGGGTATCCCTAGTAACTAAGGCTTCGTGGGCAGAAGGGACATGTGCCATTTCTGGGCAGGAGCTGCACAACCCCATGGAATCTACCCCATTTCTTTTCCTTTGCCATGGCAACTGGAGGTTCTCCAGACAGGAGCTCCTCCATCAGCCTTGGTCTTGACACCAGGATGTTGAAGTCTGTTTGTGATAGGGAGTACACAGTTGAAGCAAACCTCTTTTATTTTAAGACACTGAGAACTGAGGGTTGTTTTGTGTGACCACTGGATCTCGTATGATCTGATAAACGCAGCCAGGCACACCTTTCTCCTGTCCACCTCCCCTGGGCTATACCTGACTATTTTTGCTTTTTTTTTTTTTTTCTTCATGGTACTTTTTGACCTCTGAAATTATTTAATTTGCCCATTGTGTCTGCATTTCATTAGTTCAAAGATGAACATGGGTTTCCATATTTGTCCTTCTCAGTTAAGCTGGCTCATGTGGTCCATGGCATGTTATTAACATCACGATGCAGGGGCTGGGGAAATAGCTTGAATGTAATGAATTTGATTCCTAGAATCTATGCAAAATAAATAAATGAATACATAAGTAAACAAAGGTAGGCTTGGTGGCATGCGTTTGTAATCCCCATGCTGGGAAGGAGGAGAGAGGGGGACCCCTGGGCCTCACTGCCAGCCAGCCTAGCCTACCTGGCAAATTCCAAGCTGTGAGAGACCCTTCCTAAAAATCAAAGAGAACCAAATAGAGCTGAAAAGTACTTGAGGAATGACATGAGGTTGACCTCTGCCGTCCTCATGCGTATCGCTTTCTGGTGCAGGAACAGGCACACACAGACCACAGCATAGTTGAATTGTAGTGTGAATGATCATCCAAGTGGCCACATGGAGACCTGAAGCTCCATCCTACAGCTGACATGTACCATTCACATACCACAGAGCAGCATCAGAACGTGGCATGAGCATGCAGAGTCTGACCGTGGAGCCCTCGTCTTGTCTCTGTGAGCATCTTGCTTGTAGGAACAGAGTGGTGGACATGTTTGGGCATGTTGCTAAGAGGAGACACAAAGCAGAAACACAGACAAAAATTTATTTAGGAGCCCAGTAGTCATTATCCTTAATCTTATTTGTTTATTTATTTGTGATGTCTAGTGTCTTCATCTGTTATTCTCCATCCTATTTTTTGAGACAGAGTCTCTCATTGGGTCTGGGGCTCAGTGTTTAGCCTAGGACATCTGGTCAGTGAAGTCCCATGATCCTTTTGTCCCCCAGTGCCTTCCCTTCCCACCTGACTATTGATTGACTTATGTGGGTCTGGGGAACTGAATCAGGGCCTCCGACTCCATGCACTGGGCCATCTAACTAGCCCTCTCTTAAGTCGTTGAAGGATACTTTGAAGGATCACTGCATCAGGAGTCCTGGCAGATGAGAATAGAGCACAGACAACGGCTGGCATGAGTTTGAGTTGAGAGTGACTAGTAGACTAGTAGTTGAGTTCAATTGAAAGGACTATGATCATCGGTTCTGTTTGCATCTGGCTTTTATGTACACCCAGTAGTAATATGTGATAAAAAGCTGTCTAATTAAGTCTCAAAGAATTCTTTCAATAAGTAAAATTTAAAAATTCTCAGTGATAAGAAAGCATTGTGTCACAGTTAATTGACAGCATATTTTTTTCTTTCATAGGTGAACAAAAACTAATGATGCTTCTTGCAGTTGTGGGACTCTGGCTGAGGAAATGCGGCATTTCATCTGAGGCTTGCCCTATCACAGAGACATCTGCTATGTCATCCCATTCAAGCTCAGCTGAGTTGAAACAGGGTTTCTAGAAGACTGGAAAGTTGGTTCTGTTGGACTGTGAGGTTCCTGAGGCTTTAGAGTTGACTCAGCTGCACTGGAGAAAGATGTCTATGTCTTACCTGGGACACAGCTGGGCTCCTGAGACACAACTGCTGTGAGATCCTGCCCCAGAGAGGGCACCCAAGGGCAGCCATCGAAGAGCACACTCGTGTGGGTGCCTCCGCCACAGACGTCTCCTTTCCTCTCTTTCGTTCCTCTCTTCCCCTCTTCCTCTTTCCCTTTCTCTTGTTCATTACCCTCCCTTTCTCTGTCTTTGATTTCCTGTCTTTCTTCCTTTTCCCATACTTCCATCTTTTCTTTCTTTTAGATAAGATAGATACAGAATCTCATGTATCCCAAGTTAACCTCAAACTTCATATATATCCAAGCATGACCTTGAACTTATGGTCCTCCTGCTTCCACCTCCCAAGTGATGGGATGACAAGTATGTTCCATTATGCCTCCCCCTTTTTAAAAAATATATGGTTCTGTAGATGGAACCCAGGGCTTCATGCATGCCTTGCAAGCACTCTATCAACTGGACTACACCCCAACCCTACAGTTTTTATTTTCTATATTCATAAATTATCTGAAACATATTCAATGAGTAGCTTTTTTGTGTGAAGGATTTTATTTCTCATTAACCATAGGCCCACTGGAAATTCTAAGAGTCTAGAGAGATCCCACAGATCATTCACCCAGCTTCCCCAATGTCAACAGTTTGTTTTTTTAGACAGGGTGTCATTATGTAGCCTTAGCTGGCCTGGAACTCTATGTAGATCAGGATAACCTTGACCTCAAAGAGATCTACCTGCCTCTGCCTCCTAAGTGTTGAGATCAAAGAATTGCACCAGCACACCTGGTGAATGTCACAGTTTGATGATACTAAAGTATAGTATCAAAAGTAGGAAACTGATATGGGTACCACACAATGAACTGTCCCTACAGGCTTCAGTCAGCATGCAGGTGTTCATATTCTCGTGTGTGTGTGTGTGTGTGTGTGTGTGTGTGTGTGTGTGTGTGTGTCTGTGTCTGTGTCTGTGTCTGTGTTTCTATGCCATATTGCCACTCATTTGGAGTCATGTAGAATGGGTTCTGTCAGTCACCAGAGCTGCCTTTCTAAGTGAAGGCGTTCCTGGCCTACAGCCTCACGATCATACCCGACTCCCATTGCTCCTCTGTCTCCTTAGCGGTGTCATTGTGAGGACAGTATTCCACTGAGCATGCTGTGGGACTGTTCTTCTCCACTCAGTTCTTGAGATCTCACCATTTGCTTGGGTGTGTCTCAGGGTTCCTTTTGTTTTGAACAGTTTTCCACAATCTAAGTGCAGCATAACCCAACTTAATCCCTTACCTGTGGAAAGATATTTGAGTTGTTTTAGGTTTGGACTATTGAAATCAAATCACTCATAAATGTTCAGATGCAACTTTTCTTATATTTTGTTTATGTATTTTGGACACACACACACATACACACACACACACACACACACACACACACACACACACACACACGTGCAGCACTCTCCTGCAGGAGAAAGTATAACTTGTAAGAGTTGGTTCTCTCCCTCACCATTGGGAAATGGGGATCAAACTCATCATCAGCATTGATTTCTACCTGCTGAGCCATCTTGCTGGCTCCAAATAGTTTTGGATATGAAATGCATATTCATTTTGCTGAATTGTCTGGTAAGGTATATGTGCTAGCTAGTTTTATGTCAACTTGACACAGCTAGAATCATCTGAGAGGAGGAATCTTTAATTAAGAAAATTCCTCCAGCCAGGCAGTGGTGGTGCATACCTTTAATCCCAGCACTCAGGAGACAGGGGCAAGCAGATCTGAGTTCGAGGCCAGCCTTCTCTACATAGTGAGTTTGGGGACAGCCAGAGGAACCCTATCTTGAAAATCCAAAAAGTAAACAAACAAAAAACCAAACAACAACAACAAAAACCTCCATAAGGTTGGGCTGTAAGCAGACCTGGGTTTTTTCTTAATTAGTGATTGGGGAAGGGCCCAGCCCATTGTGCCTGGGGCTCCCCATGGGCTGGTGGTCCTGGGTTTGATAAGAAAGCAGGCTGTATAAGTCAGTAAGCATCACCCTTCCACAGCCTCTTCGTCAGCTCCCGCTTTCAGGTTCCTTCCTGTTTAAGTTCCTGCCCTCACTGCTTTTGATGGTGAATTTCTATTTGAAAGTGTAAGTGAAATAAACCCTCTCATCCCCAAGTTGATTTTGGTCATGGTGTTTCATCACAGCCTAATACAAATTGATACCAGGAGTGGGATATTGCTATGACAGACCATATTATTTGGGGGAGGACTTTGGAACTTTGGGCTAGAGAAGCCATTGAGTGTTGAAAACTTGGTGGGCTATTCGGTAGGATCTTGGAAAATAAGAATTTTTAGAGCAGTGCAGACAATGAAGGCCTGGCTTGTGAAATTTCAGAAGGAAGCAAAGATTCTACGGGGCCATTTGCATGGTGAATCTGTGGTGTCTGGTCAGCTGAGGCTGAAGAACCAGCTGTGATTAACAAGAGATAAGACCACTGAAGTGAAACCTTTGCTTTGTTGGGACAATAGATATGGTCAGCTGGGCCTGAAGAACCAGCTGTGGTTAAGAAGAGACCAGCATCACTGAGGTGAAATCTTCTGGGAAATGTTTCCTCAGGGACAGCACCCAAGAGCTGAATTCCAGTGGTGGCTGAGGTTGTTCTTCCTATTGGCAGCCAAACTTGGATAAGAGTCACCTAGATGGTACTGGTTTGAAAGCAAGGAAGGGTCATGGAGAGCAGCTGAGGCTTGGAATCATGTGACAGGGCTGGAGTCCCAAAAAAAAGAGTGTAGGAGAGGCTATTGGTGAAGGTGCAGCCCGGTTGTTGCAGAGACCCCAGCATTTTGGAGACGCCCGTACCATAAGGTGACCACCAAGAACAGTAGCAGCAGAGGAGTGGAACCTGCCAGAGCCTGGAAGACAAGCTGTGTGTGCTGCGGAGGGTGGCCCAGGAAAATGACCTAAGCCCTTTGGAGGAACCTAGATATTGGACATTGTGTTGTTTACATTGTTGGAGTTTGGTTTTGTTTTGATCAGATTGTGACTGTGCTCTCGTTCTTCCTTCCTTCCTTCCTTCCTTCCTTCCTTCCTTCCTTCCTTCCTTCCTTCCTTCCTTCCTCCCTCCCTCCCTCCCTCCCTCCCTCCCTCCCTTCCTTCCTTCCTTCCTTCCTTCCCTTTCTCCTCCTCCTCCTCCTCCTCCTTTTCCCTTTTGGTTTTTTGAGACAGGGTTTCTCTGTGTAGTTTGGTACCTGTCCTGGATCTCACTCTGTAGACCAGGCTGGCCTTAAACTCACGGAGATCCATCTGGCTCTGCCTCCCGAGTGCTGGGATTAAAGGAGTGTGCCACCACCGCCTGGCCTGGTTCTTCCTTCCTGAATTAAGAAAGTATTTAACTTAATTTTGAATTTTACAGGACCCTGAAGTTGAGAGACTTTGAACTTTTAAAAGAGATTTTGGATTCTTTAAAGAGACTGGACTTTTTTTTTTTTTAAGAGAAGTTGAGGCTGGGCACCATGAAGAGAGCCTATCAGAGGCTATTGATGAAAGTGCAGCCCAGTTGCAGCAAGGAACCCCAGTGTTTTGGAGACACCAGTATCATAGGATGACCACCAAGAACAGCAGCAGCAGTGGAGTGGAGCAGTCCGAGCCTAGAAGATGAGCTGTGTGCTGCAGAGGGCAGAGGAGTCCAGGAGATCACGAGTGAATCCCAGATAATCGGACATCGAGTTACTTATACTGTTGGAGTTTGCTTTTGCTTGGTTCTGATTGTGATGGAGCTCTGGTTCTTCCATCTTGAAGAAGGTATTCAATTTAATTTTAATTTTTAAGGAGCCCACAGATGAAAGACTTGAACTTTTAAAAAAGATTGGGTACTTTAAAGACTGAAATTTTAATGTGTTTGAATTTGTAAAGACTGTGGGACTTTCAAGATTATGATTTTAATGTGAGCTCTTGGGGACGAATAGGAAGGAAGTGTTGCAGCTTAATAGTGATATATTTGTGTGTCAAGTTGACAAGGGGTCAGTTGTACTGGCTGGTTGTGTGTGTCAACTTGACACAAGGCAGAATTATCAGAGAGGAAGGAGCATCAGATGAGGAAATGCCTCCATGAGATCCAGCTGTCATGGCGTTTCATTGAAGTATTAGAAACCCTAACTAAGCCAGATTCCTTGCAAAACAGATGTTTGGAATATTGATGGAGTCTAATTTAATGATTCTTTTCCATTGATTATATTTTTGGTGTAATAGCTAAGGCTGTTTGTCTTTAAACCTAAATCTCAAAGTTTTCTTCTTAATTCTTAACTCTGTGTTTATGTTGAGCTGTGTTTTGTACAAAGAATCTCTCTCTCTCTCTCTCTCTCTCTCTCTCTCTCTCTCTCTCTCTCTCTCTCTCTCTCTCTCTCCTTCTCTCCCTCTTTCCCTCTCTCCCTCCGTCCTTCCCTGACCAAGTAAAATTGTTTCAACATTGTTTGTTGAGAAGATTACACTTCCTGAATTAAATTCTTGCCTCTTTGAGACAGTCTGGCACAGTGTCTGGACTCGTTTCTGTATCCTCTATTCTGTGCTATTGAGATGGGTGTCTGTCAGTACCACACTGACGTGGTTGCTGTTGCAGTAAAGCAAGTATTAAAATTAGATGGCAAGGAGATCCTTCCAATTTTTTAACACCATTTTTATCCATTTTTGGATCTTTTGACTGTCCATGTAAGCTTTAGTGTAACATTACACACACATAAAACAAAAAACAAACAAACAAACAAACAAAAAACCACCACCACCAACAACAACAAAACAAAAACCAAAAACCAAAAAAACTCATGGTTAATACTTTAGGGACATATACCAGTTTTATATGTCAGATTATATATCGTCAAAGTTACATTGTGTATACATATAACTATTATAATTCTGAGATTTCATCTTTGAGCCATGTGTAACAACCTCAGGAATTGATCGGTTAGCCAAAATCCCAACTCCCAGCACCCTTGTTCGAAAGCCCGTGGGAGCTGGTTTCTCTGAGGAAGCTCTCTTTGCATGGCTCTGTCTGTGTCTTGTGCTTACTTGGTATAGCTGATGGTCCTGTGTAGGCAAATGAGGATGGCTTCCAGTGATGGAATGCCGAGGGAGAGCTCTGCTCAGCCAAGGACCTCCATATGGGCCAAGTGAGCCCTCCAGAGCCTCTCTTAGCACAACCCAGCATCATATGAAAGTAGAGGTAATAGCGGGTAGTGGGATATGGTGGAAGCCATTAATAACCAGGGCTATGAGGGTCCAGGGCATGCCGAAAGCAGTCCCCTCCCATGGAAAGAGCAGCAGACTCCTAGGGTGGGAAGCTGGTGCTTGCTGGATCCTGGCAGAAGTCCTGGTGCTGTCCCAGGTCCTGAGCAGTCTCTGAAGTCCCTGAGAGCTCGCTGTGTCTTTGTCCTTCCCCACAGCCCCTCTACACTGAGAAAGTGACTCCTTAGCTTCAGACCCACCAAGGGAGAGGGTAGGATAATCTGAGGTCACAGGATCTGGCATTAAGGAGTAGAACATCGCATGATGAAAAAGTTACCCTGTTCAATGGTTTTGACCAAGAGCAGCGAGAGGAGGTCAAGACCTGGCCTTTCCCATGCCCTTCAACACAGACAGAAAGGCTCCAGGGGCAGAGTGAGAGAGTGGGACTCCCGAAGCTGAACTTTAACAAGACTGTTCTGTTGTAATGGTGGGGTTTTAAAAACTCATGTATGTGTTTGTTCATGTTTCTGTATATGAGTGCACATGTTGCCATGTGTGGGAAGGTCATAGGTCAACTTCTGATGTTGTTCTTTGGCCACTGTCCATTTCTTTGGGTCAAGGTTTCTCATTGGCCTGTAACTCATGGATTAAGCTAGACGGGGTGCCTAGTGAGCCAGGGATCTATTGGATCCTTCTGTCTCCTCACCAAGGCTGGGGTTACCACCACACACAGCTCGCTGTTTTTATGAGGGGATCCAACTCAGGTGTTCATACTTGCTGGACAGGCACTTTACTATGTAAACACCCCTGAGCTTTCATTGTTTCCACAGTAGTTTAGCAGCCGGTGTTTCCCTCCTTAGGTAGCATGCAGTACAGAGTGAAGGTTACAATCGTCAGCCAACAAGTGATTGACTTGGGTCACTTTTGGTTGCCTTGGGTCCCTTTTGGATTCCTCTTTGATTTTCTTCATTCCAACCAATTGTGCCTCTTTTGAATTGTGTTCCTGGGGCCTAGCAAAGCACAAGCCCAGGAGACCAACTGCTTAACCACCAACCAACCACCCTTTCGTGTGTGCTAGAGGAAGCTGCATAGCATTGGAGCTCACAGCCTGGCGCAGGGTCGCCAGGACACCTGAAGGCTGTCTAGCTCTGTTCTGAGTCACCTTCGAACTTGGCTGCTGACTCTTCCTCCAGAGTCTCTTTTTGAGGGTCCCTCACACAGTCTCTTTCCCTGTGTCCACGTGGGCTTCTCTGTATCTCACTGGCCTAGGCTTTCCTAACTCTATAGAGCATGTCCCACTTGCTTTTTTCACTACTCAGAAAGAAAACTCTTTCCTGGGCCTGGACCCTGAGTTGGAGGTTCTGTGGAAGAGAGAAGAGTGTGACGCGGTCTCCTCTGAGGCTGCGCACTCTCCAGAACATCAGTCTGTGCTGTCGCCTCCTTTGATTGGCTGTTAATAATTGCCACGTGCCAGGCACTACTGCAGCTCCTGCTAGCGCTTGACTTAAAAAAAAAACAATCCTCAACCAGGCCTGGCACATTAGTGTTGTCAACATGACCATTCACCTCCTTCAGAGTGAAGGTCGTCAAATAATTTTCAGCTTTGTTTAAAGCCTTTTTAATGGAGTCTGGAAAATGCTCTAATTATGAGTGATTATCTGCTGAAGTGCTCACAGGCTTTCCAAAGACTTGCTGAGCTTTTCTATACTAGTTCACTCTGCTCACAGAGTTCAAGTTGTTGGAGGGACTTCTAAAAGATGAGGCAGTTTTTTCTTTCCTTGTATTTCTTTCTTTCTTTTTTTTAATCATGCAATTTGGACTGTTTATAAGGAAGGCTGGCTCTCTCTCTTTTGGGTCTGAAACAGGGAGATTTTATTTCCCACCCACTTCCATCCTCTCCCCCAAGTGAATGAAAGCTCTCAGGATGACCTGGAAGTTCCTTTCTTACCTAAGGTATGATTTTCTTCTGAGATGCACAGAATGTTCACACGTTCCTCACCTGTACCCCACAAGGGGTCCCACTCAGCACTAGTGATATTGGGGACTGGATCCTCTTTGTGGGGCTATCATCTGCCTGGGAGACATTCAGCAGCAGCCCTAGTTTATACTCTTGGCCCCTAGCCGGAAGAATCAAAGATTTCAGATATTTGTGTCCCCTGAGGAACAAAATTACCTGCAATTGTCAACAGTTGACTCAAACCATTCTGTGCAAAAGAGAGGCACCCATGAGAAGGGAGTGGCCCTGAGGGTTGGGCAGCCACCTCTTACCTTACATGATTAGGTTTTGTCAACTCAACACAAACTAGAGTCACCAGGGAAGAAGGAACTTCAACTGAGGAATTGCCTCCATCAGATTCTTCTGTAGGCCACACTGTGGGACATTTTCTTGATTGATAATTGATGTGTGATGTGGGAGGTCCCAGACCACTGTGGGTGGGACAACTCCTAGGCAGGTAGTCCTGGATTCTATAAGAAAGCAGGCTGAGCAAGCCATGGGGAGCAAGCCAGTAAGCAGCACTCCTCCATGGCCTCCGTATCAGCTCCTGCCTCCAGGTTCCTGTTTTGACTTCCCTTGATGGTGAACTATAATCTGTAAAATGAAATAAACCTTGCTCCTCTGGTTGCTTTTGATCATGGTGTGTATCACAGCAATAGGAAGTAACTAACAAGGACCCCTTACATGTACTGATGACCTTCAGGCATCCTCAGGCTCACGGGAACCTGTTCTTTCCTCTCTTGTCCTGCTGCACCAATGTCCCCATCTACTTTCTCCTGTCATTGTTACTGCAGAACAGATCCATCTGTCACCTAGAGTCACCTCTCTAGGATCTATGCTTCAAGGTTCTGATCTTCTGCCTCCCTGGAGACAGGCTCTGAAATTCTGAAATCATTTCTCTCAGTTTTGGCACAGTGTGTGGCTGGGAGATGGCCATAGAGTGATCAGAGAGCACCTTTCTGCCTTCCATGGGCTCTGAACTGTAGGAAGGAAGCAGAGACCCACCTGGAAGGGAGGTATAGCTGTGAGAAATCAGAGATGTCCATATTTTGCTCTTGTTTGTGATAGAGTCTCAAGTTCATTGATGACTGTGGCCGCAAGCAGAGAGAGTCCTGAACTGGTGAACCCTGACCTGCCTCTTGGCACTAAGACCTCTCTCATCTAGGGTCTTGCACATTCTGGAAATACCTAAGCAAAGTAAGACAAGTGTCTTTATTGCAGGACTTTTCAGAGCTGTTTCCTGCAAAGAACTATGATTAGCCGTGGGCACAATGGCATGTGACATTTCTCAAAGTGGTTTGAACATGGAATCTGTTTCCTTTTCAAGCAGTGTCCCCTACCACTGTTCACGGGATGTCCTTCGGAAAAAGAATCACTCAGCAATGACAATGTTCTCACCCAACTTCTTGCGGATGTGTTCTAAGGTAGCTTTGAAACCAAGAAAGACGACACACCTTCCAATATGGAAGCTGAAGACCCTTTTCAGCCACATGGCTTCGAGTGGGACCCTAGAGGAGAATGTTGTTTAAGTGAATGGATCCCAAGGTTTGGTGACCGTCTTGCACACCGGCTCCTGTCTACACACAGTGGTGGTCATGGGGGGTAGGATGGTGGAGGAGATGGGGTCAGGGGAGCTCTGAGGGGCCAGCAACCACCCTGACCTTCCTCTAGGGAAACTCTGGAGCAGAGGAGAAGGGGAAAGTGTGGGGAAAAGGGAAGCAGAAGTTTCCATTTGTGCCCAATGGGTTTGTTTTTTTATCTGTTTGCAAATGTTCATGTAATGGTTTGAAACCCAGCCGTGAGCTGCCGCCGCCCACACAAAGCTGCCGTGGTGCTGAGCTCCGGCAGGCAAGCCGTCTCCCCTGTGTCGGCCATTACCCCGAACCCACACCAGGGCAGGCTGCTTAGCACCCCCCAGTGTCCCTCTGCCACCCCCCCTACCGCTTCGGCACCCCCGACTCCCACCACCCTCCACACACACCATCCTTCTTTTTTTAAACCTCCAGCACTCGGTTTTCTCTAGAGGAGGCACAAAGAGAAGGCAGAGATGGGACGAGCAGGGAGAGTACTCCTCCCTCATCGGAGCCACCAGCTTTCAGGAGAGCGCGGCAGCCCCCACCTGCCTGTGGACTGACCACTGAAAGGTGAGAGAGGACTTTGGGATTTCTTTGTGCACCTGGAGGTCTGGGGTGCAAGGCCAGGTGAAGGGCTCTGATGCTTATGCCTGGTCTGTTGCCTCCGAGTGTCTGTGAGGCAAGCATGATGGATGCTTCCTTCCAACACACGCAGTGGTTTCTGACACAATCCCCCACTCAGGGGCACACAGGAGCTGGGAACCCAGGGGCTCCTGGTTCCCTGCTCCCCTCCTCCACCTTCAAGCACAGCCTCCAAGCCCTGAGGTGTGGAGCAGTGTGTGAGCCTGCCTTCTCCTTGACCTGTTGATTTCCGACTAAGGCTGCTGGCCCTTCCTCCCTGGAGTGAGCAGTGACCCACACTTTGGGGGCCATATGGAATGGTCCTCCATCCAAGGGGCTTTAGGAAACCTCTTTCCCTAGTGGCCCCAAGCCCGATAATCAGAAGCAATCAGACCCAGCTGTCCAGCTAATCTGTATGAAATAGGCTTCCTTCCTTGCCGAAATCAACAAAGTTTAAAATAGATGGGACTGGAATCGGAAACGAAGCTATAGAGTTATATGTGATGTAACAGGCAGGGGCATCCGCATGGAAAATATTAAGTACAAATGACACGGTTTAGGACCATGAGAGCCAGGAAAAGCAATGATTTCCTTGCTTATTAAGCATGTTTATGGGTCAGAGGGTAGCTGAGTGGGACCATCACTTCCGGAAGTGAAACCTCCCAACACAAAGAAGAGAACAACAAAGATGGAGGGAGAGAGAGGGACAGAGATAGAGAGACAGAGAGACAGAGAGACGTAAAGAATAAGGCACATGTAGAGGAGAAGCTGAGAAAAAGGCTCTGAATTCTGTGCAGAGATGAGTCAGTTGGCAAAGGTCTATTTTTAGTTTTCAGACTCGGCTGTTGCAGTTTGCCTGGCATTAATTAATGTCACAGGCATGTTCCACACTAGGTTCTGAAGGGCCGTGGCGTGCCATTAAGACTAGAGGTGTTGATCTTCGGCACAGACTCTCCACAAGGCCTTTCGGGCTGGTCTCTGACAGAAACGTGTCCAGAATGTCCTGCCCTCTGCCCTTGGCCTCTCCGGGTGTATCCGTTGTCTCTTGGCTCCAGCTCTTAGCTGTCTGGCCATTGGCCAAGGGAGAACTACAATTGTTATGCCTTGTTTTTCCAAAAGGAAAGGTTGTACAAGCTGAAATTAGTGTGTGCTGGGGGGAGATGTTGGGTCATGACTTGGGATAAGAAAGGGGGGCCCTGGGGCATTTCTACCATTGCTAGGAAGACGGACGCTTTGACAAAGTCAGTTTTATTAACACCCCCCCCCCAGCCTGTTTCTGTTTCAAGAGGTAAGTCTGTTCTTATAAAGAGCCATGTTAGAGCTGGAGAGGCCGTTGTCATGGAGCCCTGCTTTGTGGGGAAATGGAGGCAATGGTCGAGTTGAGCATAAGGCGGAAGGAGGAATGGAAGGCCAGGTGGCATCCAGTATCTGAGAGAGCCGCCTCAGTGTATTAACACCATCACTAGACCAATGAAAACACAGGAATCTCTCCACCGTAGTCCTATGTCCTATGAAGAGACCCCCCTTATGTTCTCCTCAGTGATCTCAGATATTTTCCTACAATCTAAGAATGAGTCTGAACCACCCATGGTTGTGGCTTATATCTGTACACAGGTTTCATCAGTGAATAAATACCTTCTAGTTGGCCAATCCAAGGCCCGGCCTCTGATGAACTCTTCAGAGTGGGATGGGAGAAGTCCCATTGTGCCCAGTGGCATGTGAGAGGCCCTCTGTTGAGTGAAGAGACTTGGAGTGTAGAGAAATTCTGATGATCATGGCCAGTTTTATTTCCTGGTCCTGGGGAAGAATTGACTTCCCTAAATTTCCGATGCCTTTGAGAATAATGGAGAGAACTGAAGGTGTGGGCCAGCAGGGCACTGGCTTTGGTCTCATCTCCTTACCTGTGTTCTAGCCTGGCATTTAGATGGCTGTATCAGGGATCCTGAGCTGTCTCAGATTCACAGGCCTGAGTATGTTTTATCCCCCTAGACACCCCCAAGTTCTCTGGTCACTTTCCCACAATCCTCCTCTGAAGCATTTTCAGCCTAGGAGAAGGGCCCCCATAGAAGCTGTAGGCCAGGAACACTGTCCACGAGGGCCAGAGGCAGAGGACGGGTCTCCATTGGTCATGAAAGTCCCTAGTCCTTCCTAGACTGGCCATATTTGTAACCACAGATATGTGGTTCCATCTTGCCAGACCAAAGAGGAAGTGGCTTTCAGGTGCGTGGCCTCTGTTGGAGGTCTGATCTCAGCACACCATTAGCAACCCTGGTGGGAGGCCCGTGGCTCCTCAGTGCCTGGTTGCCACTGTTGCATGGGTTTAACCATCCGCATGGAAGCGGATGGCTACTGGCTCAGATTCAGTGGGATATAAGTTCCAAGAAGGAAAGTCTCCTCATGCCTGGCGGTAGCAGGGAAAGTGGTTTGTGTTACATCATCTTTGCGACATGCCTGGAGGGTGGGAGCCTGCCCAGCACGACGTTATGGGAAGAATGTAGAATCCTATGTTTACTTTTTGGATTTTATCTGGTACTACACTCCATAACATATCCACTGGTCTGACTGTACAAGTTCTCTGCTCTATAAATCTTGAAAGAAAATTGTCACCTTGGGTGAGGCACATGTTTACCAATAGTGTCCCTGTTCCCCAGTCTGCAAAGCCTGGCCTGGCAAAACCCTTAGGTGCAGAGCTGATACCCTCCCTAGTCACCACACAAGGCTCATGCCCAAGCTTGATGCGTGTTCTCTACTCTTTCTCGGGTCTCAGGCAGTCTAAGATGGCCTGAAAACTTGCTATGTAGTTGAGAATGACCTAGAAGTTCTGATCTTCCAGCCTCCACTTTCCAGTGCTGGGATGACAGGTGTGACAGGCAGTGCTGTATGTAGATCACTAGCCCAGGGCCTTGTGCATGCTAGAAATGCACTCTGCCACCCGAGCCACATATCAGGCCCCTAGCTCCTCTGTAGTGGTTCTGAGTAACCAGTGGAGTTCAAGCTGGGCCTGAGCTCAGGTGCTGAGCTCTGCCCCACTCTGCACGGTGCCTTGCTAAGATAAAGACTGTAACCAAGCAAGTCTAGTATCACTCTGAACGCTCTGAAGAGGTCCAGCGCATTGAAGGCTGATGCAGGGCTCTGTAGGTAGCCACAGGTTGGACTCCTGTTCCAGCCCCTGAACTGAAACAGCCCGGCCCCCATGCCCCCCTCCCCACAAGCTCTAACCCCTGCCATGGCTCGCCTCTTCCTCTGTGACCTGTCACGGGCCTCACATCCTGTGAGGAGGCCCTAGAAACGGGCTCTGTTGATGAAAACACGCGTGCTCTTCACCACAGGAAGCATGGCCTCACGTTCGCAGTGATAACTGCCAGGCTCCTCACAGAGAGCACAGGGGAGTACAGTCAGGCTTTGTACCTAGATTAGGAAGTACATATTTTCCCCCCTCCCCCCTCCGCAATTCTCAATTTGCCTCACATGAAGCCTCCTTCCACCCCTTCCTATCCCAGAGTAGGAAACAGGACATTTAGGAAACAGACTATGTACCCTTGAGCTTTGGAAGGGCGGTGAGAAAACAGGATATTAGTGATAACTGGAGCCCCTGGGCCTCGGCCCCAGGTACGATGTTTTTATAAAATCTAGGTCACCAGGCTAAAATATGAATTTCAGTTCAACAGTGAATTGTGCTTTGATTCCCCTTGCAAAATAAATTTAACCAAGAGTCCTAAAAGTTTGTGTTTGTGACAACTAGTCACCGAAGCCTAGGGGACCCACTTCTTCACCTAGATGCAACTCTTGGCCTCCTGACACACATAAAGAGCTCTGCATGTTAGCGGTACTTCTCTGAATGCTTTATGTCAGGAGTTTTTATATGCAGAGCTCTCGGTGTCCGTTGTCCAGAGGAGAAACTGAGGCTGGGAAGTTGATGTGAATCCCTGATCTGCCAGCTTCCAGCCTGTCTCCATGCATAGTACTCACTGGCAGTGGGTGGGTAAGCGGCACCAGCTTCAGAGAGGCGGTAATAACAGGTTAGCATGGGAAAGCTCTGTGCAGAGATGGGGAGGGCTGTGTCAACACATGCAAATTATATGCAAAAACACTTGGCCCTCCTGGCAGGCTCGACTAGGTAGGAGACCCATGAGCACAGTCTCCAGTTGTCCATGGGTTTCTAGGAGGGGCAAGGGTAGCAGGCAGATAGCCACTGGGTACCTGGAAGGCCTGAGATCCCTGTACCCGTGGGCTGGGGTAAACGCACACACGTGTTCTCGTGTTCTCTCGGTGTGGATGCGGATGTGAGGGGGCTGATGTGGAGGTGGATGGCACGAGGCTGTGGGGCGTGGTGATGTGTGCGTGACCTGCCACCTTGATCTGTGTATTCCCAGCAAGCCACATGGCTCCTGTCTCCTGGGATAACCTCCCCCAAAGCTCTGGCATTGCTTTATGGAAAGAAGGAAGCAGTCCTCCTTTCTGGTGTTCCTCTACTGAGGCACCCTATGACCAGAGCCCTTGGAGAATAATCCTAACTACAACAACACTACCACTAGCATTGGCAGGGATTGATGGCCCTGGGGTGAACACTTCGTACTTAATTCTCTGGGTCGGGGGTTTGTGTTGCCCTAACTGAATATCCAGTACTTGATATTTGATACTTAGATACAGAGACACTGGGGAAGGTAGAGCCATTTGACCACAATTAATGGCATGTTAAGCAAAGATTCAACTCTAGAAGCTGCTCTGTGGTTTGGCCAGGCATCTTGCCATGGAGGAGCAGGAGAGTATGACATGCTACATCCTGGTGTGGATTCACCACAGAGAGAAGGTTCTATGGTACTTTGTATTAGCTGTGACAAAGGATTTTTTTTAATCTGTGCATTTAGAGTTAGTAGGATTGGCCTCCAATATTGATTCTCACTGACATCCTATGTTGGGAGATATTCTCCTGGATGGAAGGCTGGGCTGGAAGGGGGTCACCAGGAGAGGACCCTTCCTGGCGCTTCTATCTGGCAGTATAAGGGAAAGGTCTCCACCAAAGATCAGCCTTACTTTTCTGTAAGAAAATGGTCCATGAAGGAAGCCTGGGCCCATAATTGTTCTTGTTGATCCCTTGGTGGCTGGTTTAGGGCAAGTCACTTCACGGCTGTGGGCTTCCTGTCTTCATTTGTGAAGCGGTGTATTTGGTAAGGCACTTCTGTCCCTCATAGCTTGGAGGTCTCACAGGCACATCATTAGCTGGTCATACTTATTAGTGTAGCAATAAAAAGGGGAATGTCGCCCATCTTTGAAGATCTTAGAGGTCTGTGAACAAAGCTGAGCCCACTGCAACCTAAGACAGGCAAACATTCACCTAAGAAACTCATAGAGGTGGTGTTGGGTGTGTTCAGGAGATGAAAAGATCAGCCCTAGCTGCGAAGAGGCTCCTTAAGGCCTTTCTTGAGGAGGCAGCCCTTGGGTCCACCATTCAGGGGAGGATAGGCTCTGAGTATGTGAATCTAGGAAAGGATGGCAGTTCAGGTAGAAGGGGCAACGGATAACAACTGTGGAGGAGAGTTAGGAAGAGGGGAAGCTGTTGCTTGACTGGAAGGTGCATCCACCCATCCACCTACCAGTCATCTACTTATCCATCTTGCCATTCACTTACCTGCCTATCCACTCATCATCCAGTCAGCCATCATTTATATACCCATCTAAAACCCATTCATCCATTCATCATGCATCTCTCCACCATGCATCTACCCACCAACACATCCATCTCTGGCCGTGAGTATGGAACAGGTAAGAGAATAGGATGCCCCATGGGACCCAAGAAAATTACTAGAAGACAATACATTTAGTAATTATCACTGAGATGGGTGCATGGGGATCTGAGATATTTGAAGCGGCATCTAGGGCAGTGGTTCTCCACCTGTGGGTTGAGACCCCTTGGAGGTCACATATCAGATACCCTGCATATGAGATATTTACAATTCATAACAGTAGCAAAAATAAAGTTATGAAGTAGCAACAAAATAATTTTATGCTTGGGGGTCAGCACAGCATGAGGAACTGTGTTAAAGGGTCGCAGCATTTGGAAGGTGGAGAACCACTGAGGTAGGGCTTTCCTAAGGATGTGAAAGGTCGGTGGGAGGTAAGGAGAGATGGAAAGAGCATTCCAGGCCATGAGTGTGGATCTCTGGGGACCCCAACACAGGCAGAAGTTCAAGAAGCTAGAGGCCAGTGTGTGGCTTTGCTGTAGATGACCAGAAATGGGGGTGGGAGGCAGCAAATGTAGAATCTGGACCAGGGACCATCACTATCTCTCAGAGCAACAGGGCTGTTAAGGGATCTTCCCTGGGAGGGAGGTGTAGCTTTCTTTATGTTTGCACAAGGTTTCTCTTTGCCTCTGAGGGGAGAGGCAGGTTCCCTGAATACTTTGACCAAAATCTCACTTGGCTTCCTGCAGCATTCTCAGTCTGGTGTCGTCAGAGGCTCACCAGACAGTGTCTTGGACAAACTCTGTTCCTAAGCTCTCTGTCCCACTGGGCTCCCAACACCATTGCTTCAGAGAACACGTTTTGGCTCTGGCCATCTAGCTCTGAGTTTGTTCTGTTTGAGCCAAGTCTCAAGGAACTTCACCCAAAGAGAACAGGAAGTCCACAAAATATTAGACATGCTTAAGACCTACCACCTGGTTTTAACAAAGGTCGGAGACTGAGTTCTGTCTGGCCTTCTTGCTGGCCTGGGTGTATCCTTATGGAATGGATCCCTGAGGAGCAAGGGGTATGGCAGAAGTTGTGATTGCTTCATGCAGAGTGGACTCTAAGGCATCCAGGGTGAAATGCTTATTGTGCCACACTGTCTGGCCTGTCTAGGCCTCCCACAGCCAAGATCTCAGATCATGAGGCTGGAAAAGTGACCACTTCTCCCCAGGGTCATCAGCATGTTTTAGAAAGTGCCAGGCAGTGATGGCGGATGTCAAAGACAGGGCAGAAGAGGAGAGAAGATGACTTCCATGTTCTTTGTGTGATAGCAAACTCTTTCTTAGACAAAGTCACAGGCAATCTTCCTGTGTACCGTGGGCTTCCCCGGGCAATTGTTTACCATGTGCCCACTTGGAATTAGCTGAAGCAAGCTAGATTTCTCTCTCTCTCTCTCTCTCTCTCTCTCTCTCTCTCTCTCTCTCTCTCTTTCGGTCTACATTGTCAAGGAGTGCATATTTTGATGGAGAGGTTGACCCAAGGTGTCAAAGTTTTGAGAATGTGCCAGGGATAATGAGACCCTAGAGGCAGGCGTGACTCCCCATGCCTGTTGACTGCGTCAGGCCTTATAGAGAGGAACAGTTGGGGTCTGGATCTGTTTTTCTCACTTCACAGGGAGGAAACAGATGCATCCAGAAACTGGCACCTCTCCAAAGATACCTGATATACATTTCCACACATGGCGGTGAACTCTATAGAGTGTCCACGTAGCCCTACAGGAAATGGAGCTCCAGCCTCTGTTCTCTGGACAACGAACTCAGAACTACAAACAAAGAGACTTGATGACTCTAGTTTTTTCTAGTGTCTCATGTGAAGAAGCAGGTCCATGTCAACCTTCCAGAATGTCAGCTTTAAGCACCCTGTCTGCTCATCCCATGGAAACTCTAACATCCATGTTCTTCTCCTTTTGTCCTGACCCAGGCATTTCAACCATTCCCCCATTCCACACCGAGCCCTGAACTACTTGGCAGACCATGTCTCCTTTCACCCCGGAGACTGGGCCACTTGCCCTCTGTACGCAAGCCTTTGGCTTCCCCCAACATTGTCCTCACTAGCCTCTGGTTGGCTTTTGCGACTTGCAAGCAATGGGCCATCTCAAGGTCTTTGTGTCCTCAGATGCCTGTGGCTGGGCCTCCTGCCTCACAGGTTCACTGTGATGGCCTTACTGTGCCAACTTTCAACTCCAATCCTCTCTCTCCTGCATTCACCTCCACTGGAGTTTATTTAACATATTTTCTTATTTATGGGTGTCTCTATCCGACTGCCAGTCTATATAAATAGGCACCCGACCCATCCTCTTCCCCTCTGGTCTTCTGGCTTCAAGGAAACTTAGAAATAATTTGCTTTTCCACCTGTATTTGTTGAGCAAGTGCGTGATGGTTGAATATGACTTGCAGGGTGCCTGGGAGAGCATGTGTATTCTTCCCTTGTGGATTTTTTTTTGGGTTAGAGGTTGCCTGTTTAGGTTTTTGCCGTCCATTGTTCTCTCTAATTATCCTAATTATGCACCACACAAAAGATGATAAAAAAGTTTAGCGAAGACAAAAGTGTCCTTGGCAGGAGGAAGGAATTGGAACAAATTGGAAAAAGTCAGAGCCCCTTTTAGCCACAAGGAAGTGGGCAAAGCTGGACACAAAATATACTGATGTTTTTCATGCGCACACACCTGTGTGTGTGTCTGTGTTTGCACGTGTGCTCAGGATACACTGGTCTGAACGGGAGCACTGGAATGATGGTGGTGTGGCCGATGGTTGAGGCTCTGGTGAGAGGCGGGGCTGTTTCCACTTGCTCATTAGCTGGTCAACTTTCTTTTCTGCTCCATGGCCTTTAAGATAAGAAGGTGAAAAATTGGTTTTAGCTCATATGCTAAATCTGACTGGGAAGTGAAGGGAAAATCATGTCCCTCAGTGACATCTGCCTTAAGTGTTTAAGGAAGGAGGAATACTGGACTGGACTTGACCTTACTTGATTAGATGACCCCCAAAGCATGTTGGTGCTCAATTCTAGACTCCTCTCATGTCCTGAGTTAGGTTGGAGACTCTGAGAGGAGAGGGGATTCTCTATATCCAGGGCTTGGCTTTGGAGGACATAGGAGGAAGATCCTTGGGGACAGTGGGAGGTGACTGTCATCTGGATGATGAAGGAATGAATCTCACTATCTCTCTAAATTCTCGGTACTGAAAAGTGAGTCCTTAGAAAAACTTTATGTACTGGATCATTTAGGATACGCATATACCCCCCCCCCCCATGAAATCTTCATACCATTAAGGTGACTGGAACATCTGCCATCTTCTAAAGTTTCCTCTGTCATTGGGACAGGGGTTGTAGGAAAGCATACCCTTCTCTGTAGGCACCGCAGGGCTGTGAACTGCAGTGGCCATCTTGTGTAGCTCTCTGGAATGCATTTGTGATGACACCTGTTGATGTTGGTCATCAAATGCAAGGACCTAGAATGACAAGCAAGACGAGCCCCGAACACACCTGCAGGATGTTACTTAGATTTGGCTAATTGAGTGGGAAGACAGGTGAGTGTGGGCAACGCCATTCCACAGACTTGGGTCTTGGCCAGAGCAAAAGGACAAAGCAATCTGAGTACAAGTGTGCATTGTTCTCTGGTTGCCTGACTGTGAATGCGACATAACCACTCAGCTGCTCCAAGCGGCTGCCAGTGTGACTTCCCACAGTGATGGACTGTACCCTTGAATCGTGGGCTGAAATAAACTCTCCTTCAAGTTGCTTTTGTCAGGAAAATTAACTAATAACTAATTAGCCAATAGAGCGTCCATCCCTCTGACTGTTTCTGCCACCATCCCCTGCTGGTCACCATTTAACTCTGCTTGGATGAGTGTCTTCCATTGCCCATGGGACAGGATGCAGAACTTCCTGGTCTTCATGCCTGGCTTGTTTCCCTTAGTGCACTGCCATCAGTGTCTCTGCCCTGCTGTGGAGGCCACTGTGCCTTCTGGTTTTTAAAGAATGAATGAGTGCTTCCACAAAGTGCTTTTAATGAAGAATAAAAATATATGAAAATAAAAACAAAGTCCTAGTGAGAGCCAGCTGGTGAGCCCTGTGCTTAGGGAAGAGATGGGCTGATGTCTCCCAAGTGCTTCTCTGCTTGGGGGATGTGCTTCTGAACTTTCTTTCGTTTTGGAGCCAAATTGAGTGGATTGGTCTGTGTTCTGCCTCTTTCCAAAAAAGGATTTGAAGTGGAGTAAGAACACAGCCAAAGGACAGACAGTGGGAAATAAACCACAAGAAGAGCTCAAGAGATCACAAATCAAGGTCCCAAGAAGGGTCAAGACCTCCCAGACCAGTCCTTTGATTCAAGGACCTGTTGTCAATGGGTTTCTCAAGGATGGGAGGCTTCTTGGCTTGTAGAGATGGCTGGCTGAGGCTAATACACAAATCTGTGTTTTAATCTGTTTATTGAAATGTTAAAACATACTGCTTTATAAATATACCCAACAGGCACTGATTAACCAACTTCCCCACCCCACCGTGGTGGGTGTGGCAGGGTCTTAGCCAGCCATATTGTTCCCCATCTGGACTGATGAACTCATTTCTTAAAAATAAAAGGAAAACAACTCCTTACTTAGGGAACTTTGTGAACATAAGGAAAGGGAGCAAGGTTTTATTTATTTGTTTGATTTCACTAAAATTTCAAGATTTTTTTTCCCCCTTTCTTTCTGGCCTCAAAAATTTAATCTACCAAACAGTGGGTGATACCAGCAAAATCACTTCCGGTGCTGAAAAAACAATTTCTTTTTTACACTCTGTGATTAGAAATGGGAGAGCCAAGTACTCAGGAGCCACATCACAGCTTCCTGAACAGGGACACAATCTTAGGGACATAAACGCTCTGCTTTCCCCTGATTTTTCAGCTGTCACTCAGCCACTTTCATTACGTGTGGCACTGCGTGAGTTCAGCCCGCAGCGATAGTTTGGGCAATTACCTGCAAGAGAACATTGGTGTACAGCCCTGGGAGGTGGGCCATTGTGCCTTTCCCGAGAGAATCAGTCACGGCCTCCCTCTTGATGGAGCCAGCTCTGCCAACGTGAGGGGAACTGTTCCAAAATGAACCCTGGGGGCATTTACTTCCCAAACAGCCTTGGCTGCCCAGGGACAGGATGGGGCCCCGGGTCAGAGGAGGTGAGCGGGTGCATTGTGGGTAAAGTTGACTATTGTGGGGTCAGAAGGATCCTGTCTTTTGAGGTTCTAGCCATTCTGGGCCCACTGGGTCTCTGGGATGGCAGTGTGGAGTGTCCATCTCTCTGCTGTCTGTCATCAGTGTCCCTACAGGGCTTTGGCCAGAGAGACCAACCCCAGTACAACCCACCTGGTTACTGGATGTATGTGGGATCTCAGATATGCAGTCTGGCCTGACAGTCCCCCAATATTGGTCTGCAAAGCTCTATGGGTACTGGGTAAATTTTTCTTTTTAGCTTTTATAACTTCTCTTTTTAACTTTAGCAGGGATTTCTATTAGTAACAATAATTATTATTACTAATAAACACATTGCTAAATTACTATTAAATAAGTATTAAATGTAGAAATTATTACTGTCTTTGAACTTTTTATTTGGGATTATTTTAGATTTACAGAAAGCTTGCAAACTTATCCCAGGAGTCCTTATTCTCTTTGACACTGTGACCCTCATCATTGGCCATGGCTGAGGAATGCACAGGTTGAGGCCCAGACTTCTCACATGTACCAACAGCCTTGCTGGATGTTGACCTCTGGTTCCCACTCCAAGCTGCAGCTGGTGGTACCTTTTACAGCACAACTCTTCTTTTAAAAAATATTTTTGGCCGGGTGGTGGTGGCGGCGGCGGCGGCGGCGGCGGCGGCGGCGGCGGCGGCGGCGCAAGCCTTTAATCCCAGCACTCGGGAGGCAGAGCCAGGCAGATCTCTGTGAGTCCGAGGCCAGCCTGGACTACCAAGTGAGTCCCAGGAAAGGCGCAAAGCTACACAGAGAAACCCTGTCTCAAAAAAACAAAAAAACAAAAATTTTTATTTCATTTGCACTGGTGTTTTGCCTGTCTGTCTGTCTGTGTGAGGGCATCAGATCCCCTTGAACTGGAGTTACAGACAGTTGTGAGCTGCCATGTGGGTGCTGAGAATTAAATCTGGGTCCTCTGGGAGAGCAGCCACTGAGCCATCTCTCAAGCCCCACACAACATAACTCTTTAAAAGAGGTGTACTACCCAGGGCTGGGGAGAGGTGGCTCAGTGGATTAAGAGACTGACTTGCAAGTGCAAAGGCTCAGTGGATTAAGAGACTGACTTGCAAGTGCAAAGGCCTGGGTTCAGATCCCCAGCACCCATGCCAGACGCCAGGCATAGTGGCACATGTCTGTAATCTCAGGGAGGCTGATCCCTAGGGCTTGCTAGCTGGTCAGTCTAGCTACTTCAGCGATCTCCAGGTTCAGTGAGAGACCCTGTCTCAGAAAACAAGGCAGAGAGCTGTTGAGGAAAACACCCAATGTCAACTTTCATTGTCTACATGTGCATGCAAGTGTGTGTCTTCCTACACAGAGGAGCACGCGTGTGCGCGCGCACACGCGCACACACACAATCATTATGGAACATTTCCATGGTTGTTATATAAGTACAGCTTGGAACAAATGAAAGGATAAAAGCAAGTTAGTGGGAATAAAGGTGTCACACATACAAATATGAAGTCACAGAGAGTGAATGTTCGGAATGGGACCTTTGTTTCTTCCACAGATCCCCTGGGAGGTTGTGCTGCTTCAGGTCCACTCTGCAAGGTGGGAGCCATGTCCTGGCTGGGGTGGGATTGGGCACACAGCACAGCATCTCTTCCATGCTCCATGGGGACCTGAGCCCTGGTTGGGGAACCATGAAAAGAGAGAAGGAGCGAGCAGAGAGAAACTTTCAGGAGGAGTAAAGTTTGTTTCAATTATCCAGCTGACCCTTCACCCCCATTTCCATGGGTAATCAAAAACCGGCTGGATGCATCATGCTTTAAATAAAGACATCATTTCCCTGACAAGAGAACAAGCAGACAGGTAATTGCATGGGGTGCTGGTCCAATTACACTTCGGGAGAGGCACTTTGCTGTGTGCTGGTGAATAACAGCCCTCAGCACGCGGTCACACATCTGTGGAGTGCTTCTCCTTAAAGAGACTCCACAGGCGCAACCTGTTTTCTCAGGACACAAGGATGGTGATTAGTACCTGCTTTTGACACTGGAAGGAACCCTGCAGAGGCTGTCAGGGGGACCAGACACCCAAAGGGCTCTAGCGCAACATGAAGTCCTGATATATGTGTTTACAAGGTAGGGCGTTGCCGAGCCCCACAGGGAAGCCTAACAGGGTTTTGACAGCTCTTGTCTTTGTTTCCTGACTGTGTTTTGAAGCTTTTGAGGTCTCTCACTATACAGAGTTTCCACCTGGTGTGTCCATTCTAAGCATCTCCAAATCATGTCAGGGAAAGGAGAGCTTTGGCCTAGCCTTGTTTGGTGGATGTTGCCTGAGAGTCAACTTTGTTCTTGGAAGAGGTACCGGGGACCCCAGAGCTAAGTGGGCGGCCCTTCGTGTGAGATGGATGCTCACGTCTGTGATGGCACATGGGGTTAATAAACCAGAAAAGGGGTGGGGACGTAGACCCAGGGTCCACTGCTGGTCATCCAGAAGAGAATGAATGGCTGTTTCTCACAAATGGATGTGGAGTGTGTTGGCTTTTCTGAAATTGTGTCCTGTGCTGTGAACATCAGTACTGAAACAAGTGAGAATATTCCCCAACTTGACTCATTTGTTGAGCACATACTTTGGAGGTCATGAATTTGGTATTTGAAGAGGGGGAAGAGACAGTAGCAAGGTGGTGACTGGGCCCTGGCTCCTGGAAAGAGCACAGGGGATGTGTCTTACATGGATTTGACTCATGGGGATACCAGAAGCCTTGCACATTGCTCCAGTTCGTGAGTTCATCTTGAATGCCCATACCCAGCGTCTGTCCAGATGGGATTAGGGAAGCCTTGCAATTGAACTCCGAGCTCCCAAAGCCAAGGTAGCCCATTAGTGCTCCCAACATAGCTGTGAATAGGGATAAAGGTGCCAGCCATGGTGTGAGAACAGCGTAGCCTGGACTGAGCTTGCTCTTTCCAGCTGTGAACCTTGAACACAGGCTTCTGGTGTCCTCTCATAGCTTGTGACTCACTCATTTAGCAGCATTAACCAGTTTTACCTTTAAAGACAGTTTATATGAACTGCAATTTGACCAAAGAACCTTGATCTTAGTATGGAGCCATTTCTCTTTATCCTTGAGGGAAAAATGACCTTAGAAAGTGAGTTGATTCTGAATTTTTTTCTTTGATGACTATGGCCATTGAAGCTTTTTGGGTGTCTGTTGCATGTTGTGGACAAGCTCTATGGTAGTGCTTAGAAGAACTACTGAATATTCTGATAGAAGTCGCATATTATACAACCCACCCTTTAATTTTTATTGTTTTATCAGGTTTTTTTCTGATAGAGTCTCATGTATTTCAAGTTGACTTCAAACTCCCCGTGTATCTGAGGAAGACCTTGATGTCTCCTCCTGCCTCTATCTCCTGAGTACTGGGGCCACAGATACACAATACCTCATATGCATTTGCACCATGTACACATGTGCACCATGAATACACTCAAGCACACTTGGACACACACACACACACACACACACTCATAGCAAGTACCAATAAATCAAAGGGGATGCTGATGTAAGAGACGGGTAGCTTCCTCATGTGCTGAGCTGCAGAGGAGACACTGGAGGCTGTTATGAGAGATGCTGTAGCTGCATCAAGGTCCATCAAGGTTCGCACGAACCAAGGATACTATACCTGGCCCTGCAGCATCCTAACTGCCCCAACTTCACATTCCTGAGGCTCTTATACCTGTGATGACTTGCATGGCTCGAACATAAGGCCATGGGCACTTGCTCAATTTGATCCTTCCAAGGTTTAGAGGAAATGCCCCCTCTCCTAATCTAGCTGAAAACAAGGCTGAAGCTTACAATCACCTGGAGACAACTGATATCAAAATGGAGCAAATCTGTGGCCATCTTTTGAGTTTCAAAGTCATGACCATTCAGCCTGCAGACATTCATAGCCAGCAGGACTTCTGGCCTGCCATGTCTCAGGACATTTTCTTTTAACTAGACCCTTCTCTGCTTCTCAGATTGCACCTAGAGAAACTCTGATGTTTGAAGGTCAGCCGAGTAATTACTGCTTCACTCTTGACAAGGTCAGACAGAGCAAAGTGGAGACAGGGGCAGAAGAAGAAACTCCTCTTGGGGGAGATCACTTTAGTGCAATATTCTAAGATAAAAATGATTGCAAACATACCCATGTTGAACAAATTCACAACATTTTAGCTGGAAATGGCACCTCAGGGACTAAGGGACGCTCCCTGCTCCCCTGCCATGGCCGTTTCCACAAAGGAAATACTCACACTGAGCCTTGTCGATGCTCATGTCAACCCCATCTCCAGAAGGACCAACACTCTGGCTCTCTCTCAGCCCCGGAACAGCCTCATCTCTAGAGCAGAATGTTACACGAACACTTTCTGGGCCTCTTGGGTTTCCAGATCAATAGTCACGGTCCCCAGAGACTTTTGAAGTCTCTGCTTCGACCTCTTCCTGTTTTCTGAGTGTTGCCCCCGCTGCTGTGTTGAGTAAGGCATAGAAAACAATTTACTTCCTTTTTCTGAGCCAGACCGAGCTTTATCTCTACTGGAGTGTCCTCCAGGTTCCTCAAGATGCTTTATTTTGTTTTCTTCAGGGAAACATGGAGTTGACTCAATTGCCAGCTTCAGGGACACCGTCTTGTTCTCTTTCCTCCTCTTTGCTGAGGTGTGTGGGGTGTATGCAGGGCATCTCTCTGTGCTGAGATTCTGCTTATGCATCAGGCACTGATAGAGAATGACAAGATACCTTGCTGGCAGACTAGCAACCTCCCCAGAAGATGAGGGGGGAGGGGAGGGAAAGGGAGAGAGAGCAAGAGCGAATTTCTAGGTTCCCCTCACTTCCATGGACCTGAGGCTGTATCTCTCAGGACTGGCCTGGGCCACCTGGCTTTAGAACAGAACTTCACTGGCTGAGAACCTACCACCCTTCGTAAAGGTATGTGAATATTGCAGGCCATCAGCATATAGAAGCTTCTTGTGGTGTTTTTAAACAACAAACTCCTTTGCCTCCAGTGTGTTTACCTCCATGGCTGCGTCTGTCAAAATGTTTACTGTAATTCATAATGGCTGTCAGAAACCAGGCCCACAGCTGATGTTCTGCTAAACAGAAAAAGACAAGTAAGGGAGCTGGAGAGATGTCTCAGCATTTAAGAGCACTTGTTACTCCTGCGGGGGACCTGGTTTGGGTTCCCAGGACCCACAGGGAGGGTCATAGCCATCTGTGATTCCAGTTCCAAGTGAACCAATGTCCTCTTCTATCCTCTTTGGATAGCAGGCACACATGGTACACATACGTACACATAGGCAAAATACTCACACACATAAAGTAAAGTGATCTACATTTTTAAGGATTAATAAACAAATACATTGATAAGCTGAACTTCATCAAAAGTAGCCTAATTAAATTAAAGATGTGAATTAGCTAGAAGTATACATTAGCCCAAGAGTTTGGAAAATACACCCCTCTACACACACCCACATCCCCACATGCACCCCTAAGTATCCAATGACTTGATAGTATTTACAAGCATTCTGATCAGCCACTCGGCAGAATCATTTTTCAGTGAGATTTCCAAGGGCTCACAAACCATACATTTATACACATGCTTGCCTTTCCAGACTTCTAGATGGCTAAGAGTTTGAGGGAATCTCAGATAAGCCTGGGAGGCAGGTCTAAGGGAGACAAACCTCCCCTCTCCTTAGAGAAAGTATATAGTTTAAGGCCGAGATGCTAACTGCTGACCCAGCAAAGGACAGGATGTAACTGAGAGAGGAGGCATGAGCTCACAGGCAGGCAGAGTAAATGTCTGGGCTGATTTAAAATAACACTGTGGCCCCTAGCCACCCTACCCATTGTCCCTGCTAAGAGAAAGTCTGGGATCATAGGTGAATGCCAATCAGAGTGGACCTTGAGCTCTGGATCCATCTCAGTATCTGCAAGGAGACTCCAAGGCTGGGGTGGGAATCCTGGCTTCCTTCAGCACTTGGCTGGGCAGCCAGGGGAGGGATGGTCACAGAGGAGGCGCTCTCTGCTCACAGGGTTACCCAGAAGGACCTGAGGGACTACTACACAGCTGCCTGGGGAAATGAGCTCACGGTGAGGGACCAGGGGTCACCAGCCAGAGACACCTTTTCCCTGGCAGAGGCCACAGACATTGTGTACACAGAGCCAGGCCTGGAAAAGGAAGGTGGGAGGGCCTTGACTTAATGCAGGGGCAAGCCAAGGGGGAGTGAGCCTGGGCTGCCAGTCACAGCTGCTGTCTCACCGAACCCTTTAAACAAAGGCCCGAGAGCCTATTGTGAGACATGGTGAACACCCCAGAGAGCAGGAGTCTCCAGGTTTGTAGGTAGAGAAGATACAAGGACAGGGCTTGTCTTTGGGGTCTCAGGACTCTGTCACCCCTCAACCACGGGAATGGCATACAAATGGTCTTGAGAGGGGCGTGTCTGTTTCTCAGCAGGTCTACAGAGCAGGCAAGGCAATGGTTGACTACTATAGGGAGGGTCTTGAGTGTCTCCTTCGTATCAGTTGAAGTTTGTGATGGTTTCCAATTCACAGCCACACTGAAGCATTTCCATGTGTGGCAGTAAGGTGAATTTCCTTTCAATATAAGGGAACTCAGAAGAAGGTAAAGTGAACCAGAATTAAGAAAACCAAGAGTGGGACATGAATTTTGCCAGTTATTCTGGTATGGGAGCTTGAGGCAGGAGAATCACTGGGGAGTTTCATGCCAGCCTGGCCTATAAACCTGCCTATGTTACAGAAAATGGCCTGTCACAGCCAGTCAGTGGGACTCATGGCTGGGGTACAGAGTCAATACACCGCACAGGTTCACTAAACAGCATGTGCTCAGCAGGAACTTTCTTTTCATTTTGACTCTATTTATTAACTTGCTTTTATTTTAATGAATCAGTCTTTTATGGAAATAATTGTAGCTTTGTAAGAAATAAGCAGACTCCCTATGTGTTTCCACACTGGCAGTGGTACAGACTTTCCTAGCATGTCAACGACCTGCTAGTGGCCAGCTGACTCTCCCCTGCTACCCCATGGCCCTGCCCTCTTCCCAACCTGGTAACCATTGTTCTGTCTCCTTGCCCCAGAGTTTGTCACTTTAGGGATGTTTATAGTGGGATAAAGGCACTTGCGGGTGAGCTTGTTAACCCGAGTTTGGTACCTGGGACCCCCACGGAAGAAGATTTTCCCCTGGCCTCCACATTTGTGATGCGGCATGCTCATACCCACATACCTGAATATATACACACAAACAAGTACACAAGCAAACAAATGAATGTATTTAAACTCCAGTTCTACTTCATAAAATTTTTAAAAGAATATTTTATAAAGATTACATAGTGTGTAGCTCTTGGGCTCTGGCTTTGCTCATTCAGCCTAATTCTCTAGAGATTCACCCAACTTATTATTTCGCCTCCCTATTTTTATTTCTATTTTAAATTTCTTTGGTGTGTATGCTCTTGCATGTGCAGGTGTGGGGCTGGGAGAGGCATCATGTTCATGCGTAGAACTTGCCAAATAGAGTAGGATAGTTGACCAGTGAGCCCCAGGGACCCTCTTGTCTTTGCCTCTCTGATGATAAGGTGACAAGTGTGTATTAGCACACCCATCTTTCTTCAGCTGGGTTTGGGGATCGAACTCAGGTCCTCATGCTTGCCTGGCAGGTACTTAACCAACTGAGATACCTCCCAGTCTCCAGTTTGTGTCTTCTTATTGCCGAGGGAGATTCTATGACACAGGTATGCACAGTTAGATTAAACGTGCATGTGTGGAAGACCAGGTAAGCTGCTACTGGCTCTGGCTATGAGGAATGAAGCCAGGCTAAACATGTATGGTGCAGGCTTTGGTGAGAGCATGCTTTCTTCTCTTGGGGAAGCACTCGTGTAAGATGGTAGCTGGCTGCATATTTATTATAACCACATTTTCTAGATGCTCATAGAGCTGGCTGCCATGAGTACATCCTTAGTGACCTCTCTCTTATGCTTTTCACTAATTTTCTACCTGGATTATTGTTGGATTTTTTTTCACAGTTAAGTTTTCATGACTCTTTATAAACTCTAGACCAGAGTGCTTTGGTAGCTCTGTTGGTTGCAACCATGTCCCCCATGTTTGTGGCTCTGTTTTTCTTCTCCTTCTATAAGGAGAAGCATTCACAGAACAAAGAATTTTCAATTTGTTGAGGTCTAACATAGCAAAGGTCTAACCTTATCTCACAGTTTCTGCTGTGTGGGTGACTCTCCTGCCTTAGATGTGCAGGGTTTCCCTGGTCCTTTCCCCTCCAACGCCTCACAGTTTCACAATCTGTACTTCTTTACTCTACATTTGGAGCTAATTTTAGTCTAACTGAGGTAAGCACAGACTGGAATTTCTCCTTTTGCTTTTGTGGACAAGAATAGATTCCCTATTCCATAAAGAGTTGATTCCTCAGTACCATATGCAACAGTGCTAGGCTTTCCCCACTGAATTACCTTGAACTTTTGTCAAAAATCGACTGGAGTGTGGTGGCACACACCTTTAATCCTGCACCAGGGAGGCAGAGGCAGGTGGATTGTAGCTGGAGTTTTCGCCAGTCCTGCTCGGGCCCATAGCCACTCAGAGCCAAGTAAACACACAGAAGCTTATATTACTTATACACTGTATGGCTGTGGCAGCTTCTTGTTAGCTAGATCTTACAGCTTAAATTAACCCATTTCTATAAATCTATACCTTGCCACGTGGCTCGTGACTTACCGGTATCTGTACATCTTGCTTCTCATGGTGGTGGCTGGCAGCATCTCCTGCCTCAGCCTTCCACTTCCCAGAATTCTCCTCTCTGCTTATCTCACCTATACTATACTTCCTGAGTGGCTACTGGCCAATCAGAGTTTTATTTATCAACCAGTCAGAGCAACACATTCACAGCATACAGAGCAATATCCACAGTACTTCCCCTTTTCTTTTTTTTTCAAAAAGGAAGGTTTTAACTTTAACATAGTAAAATTACATATAACAAAACAATTATCAAGCAAGAATTACAGTTACAATATCTAGTCTATTTATAATAGTAGATCTCTGATTTTGAAGCCAGCCTGGACTATACACTGAGACATTGTCTCAGATGGGCACTTTATACAGGTCCATTTCTACTTTGTGTTATTATGATGACATGTCACTGACCAGTATGTCTATTCCTCTGAAAACACAGCCTTGGTTACCATGGCTCTCTAATGAGTTTTCAAACCATGTAAATCAGGGTTTTCTTCTTTTATTGTCCTTTCAGATGTTAAAAAATTCTTACTGGGATTTTAATAATACTTGATCTACACCTTTATCCCAATTAGGGAGATAATTGAAATTTTTACTGGGTTGAATCTTCTAATCCAGGGACCCAATAAGTCTTTTTATTATTTATATTTTCTTTGAGTTATTTCATCAGTGTTCTGTAAGATGCAATCTGTGAGCCCTTGGAATGTTTTGTTAGGGTATTACATAAGTGGTTTTGAGTATAAATGACATTGTAATTTGAATTTTGATGGAATTCGCTGGTATCATAGAAATATAATTAATGTTTGTATGTTGATCTTGTGCCTGTGGAACTTCTTATTAATTCTGAAGGTTTGTTCTTTAATTCTTTAGGAATTTATACACAGACAGTCATGCCACCTTCCAATGAGGACACTTTCATTTCTTCCTTTGTTGTCTGTGTGTCCTTCCGTAGCCTGTATTTTGTAATATTTTTCCCACTTTCTTTCACTGGCTGAAGCTTGAGAAGTGTTGGTTCAGTTCAATGGACACCTCCCTCTCCCTCATTAGCTCATCTTGCTGGCTAATGTTCACTTTGTAGCATTATGAATGGTAATCGTCACACTGAGAAGATGACATTTTTCTTCCAATAATGGGTATTAGATATAATCATGTGGTCTCCTTCTTTATTCTGTTAATGTGATAGAACACATTGAATATATCCCAAACCCTTGGTCATGGTGTGTGATTCTTTTTATATCTTAGCATTTAATTAATAAGGCTTTGCCCAGGGTTTGTGTCTAGATTCATGAGGGGTGTTGTTTCTGCTTGACTTTCTTCATACTAGAGATGTCAGGATGATATCTGGGTGCATAAAACATGGTCTTCTTTCCAGCCTTCGGATAGAACTGGTATTAATTTCTCTGTGAAATTAATTCTCTACACCAGCACCTAGAGACTTCTTATTTGTGAGTTTTGAAATCACAAATTCAATTTGATAATAGTTCGAGTGCTGTTCATATTATTGATTTCAGATGAGGTGGATTGTAGCAGTTTATGCCTTTTGGAGAACTGGTCCATTTCATGCACATTATTGAATGCATCGGGGTTGAATGATTCCCTTGGGAACCTTTTGAAGTCTGTGGGGTCTGTTGTGATAGCCCCTGGTTCATTTCTGATATTGATAGTTTGTGTCTTGTCTGATTTTTTCCTTTGTCTGTCTTTGAAGAGATTCTAAATCAATTTTATTAAACTTGTCTAAGAACAAGCTTTCTGTTTCATTGATTTTTCCCTCTGTTATTTTTGTTTCAATTTTATTGATTTCTTTCCCAGCCTTTATTATTTTCTTCCTTCTGCTTGCTTTAGGATTATTATACTTTTGTGTATGTGTGGCTACTTTGCAGAAGGAACTTAGAGCTTTCACCTAAAACTGTCTTTTCTAATGCTAACATTTCATCTACAAATTTCCCCCTCAGTATTCTCTAAGGTGTGCTCCACAAATTTTGAGCTTTTTTTTTTTGCTTCTATTCAGCAGTGTACTTTGGATTGCCTCTGAGACGACTTCTTTGACCCGTAGGTTGTTTTCAAGTGTGCTGTTTAGTTCCCAAGCATTTGGAGCTTTTCCTGTTTCCTTTCTCTTATTGATTTCTAGTTTTATTCCATTATGGTTTAAGAACACACTTGGTTTTATTTTAATTCTTTAAGTCTGTTTAGGCTCCTTTATGACTTAGGATGCAGCCTCTCATTGTGTAGCTGTTTGGATCTATTGAAGATGCAGAGGCCACATAGTAGGTGTAACAGAAATAATTTAGTATAAGAATAACTAGCTCTTCAAGAGTCACTCTAAGACCCAAGAGTATCCCCATGGATGACAAAGAGAGCACCAAGGAAGAGAATGTGGAGAGAAACTAGACCCTGGGGAAGCAGAGGCATTGGCTTGTTTAGCATGACTACAACTCGTATGGAGCTGCTAGGCAAACAGTAGGTAACATTCCAGCATCTAAGTTGGAGACAGCCCACTCACAGCTGGAGACATAGGTGTGTGCTGAGAGCCTGGGTATGGGGCACACAGGTCTTTTGAGCTCACAGGTTACAGGTGAGAACAGGACTATTCCTGTTGTTAGCACCATGGATGTGCTAACCAGAGCCAGACTACCCAGAATGGCAGGTGTTTGTGAGTTGCTGGACCTTGGGAGGCTGCTGAGGCTGAGCTCTGGGTCTGTGCTGTGGGTTGCTTCTTGGACAAGGCTGCTGTGGTGCTCAGGAGGTATGTTTTGAGGCCCATGGCTAGGGTAGTTCCATGGCCCACCCCACGCCCACACCACTGACCCTCAACTTGGAATGTTCAGGAAACTTCTTTCTCTTGAAGTGTCCTTTCAACATTCTCTGCTGGGAAAACCGCTCTGTGCACAGCGTAGGGAAAAAAGCTGGATAGAATTGCACTGTTTCCCATACAGCACATATGGAAGGAAGGGTGTGTGGGGTGTTGAGCCACGCTATGCTTGTAATTGACACAGCTAGAACAGATGCTCAGCAGCACGTACCCTTCTACATGGTGACCTTCCTGCCAACAGTGCACATCTCTGCTTTTGCCTCACAAGAAGCGGGTGTCTCTCCTGCTGAAGAGGTTCCTACCTGTCTTCAGGGTGAGAAGGTGGAGGTGCTGTCTGCTGCAAAGGCTGTGCTCTTTTAATTCAGCGAGGGTCACGCTGAATATTTTCCTCGCTGAAGACCAAGTCGGAAAGTTACGTGCCAGCATCTCATGTATAAAACTTAACAATTAAAAGCAGAGCCAAGAAGCACAGCCTAGTTAAATAGAGATAAAGATATCTGTGCGAAGCTTTCATAGAAAACCCATGCAAAGCCACCCCAGTGGCTTACCAATTGTGTAACTGCTTGTGAGTTACAGTACACCGATTTGGCTTCCTTCTTCAGTAGCCATCCCATAATTTCCTCTCCTTTAGCTCATTACCTCTTGGAGAACCTGGTAATCCCCAAAGAGTCTGAGGAATCCCTCTTCTGATGCCACAGATATCCTTTGTGAGGATTACAGCAAGAAGTCTGTGTGTCTTTGTAGCCCTGGAGGGCCTCTCTCCAGGGCACTTTGGCTCGCCTTCAGTGGAGGGTCCATCGATCTGTGACTTCATCTGAGAAGGCAGGGAGTGAAAGCTGTAGCTCCCCACTGGGGGACCAGAGTCAGGCTCCTTGCTCTTTTCTCCTGCAGAGGTAGCACTATCTAGCAGGCTGATCATTCTTCTACTGCTAGGGATGCCACGGCTTGGCAGTTGCTGTTACAGGTCTCCATGTGCCAGAAAGCTTGCTCTGTTGGGGTGCCACTGTTACCTATGGTCAACAAGCCCATCTTGCCTTTGACAACCAAGTGCCACTACTGTTCTGAGATCATCTCCACCTTGTGATGATGGAACTACTCTTCATGATGACATCACCCACAGCTCTCCCTGTCCACAGAGTTGTGGGGGGATGTGGGTGCTCTCTTGAACTTCTCAGTGCTCCATCCAGGAGCACTTGTGGCTCTTCATGAGAAATGTAGTTGACCTAAGCCTTTGGATTCCCTTGTCCTTGTGTGAGGGAAGCCCTGGTGCTTTAACTTTATTAGTTGGAGGTCACCGTCACTTCCAGATCTCTGTCTCCTAGCCTAGGACACAGTTAAAGCTGTATCTTGCTGTTTAGCCAGCACATTAAACCAAAGACTCTCTGGGGAAAATACCTGTGTCAGTGAACTCTTGGGGGTCACTGCTGTGGGTCCCTGCTCTCCCTCATGGAAACTCGCAGACTCATTTGCATATGGTACATGGTGTCGGCTGGTAGGTGCTGCAAGCATGGTCTCCTTGGTTGTACCCCGATTTCTTCCTGGGTTATTCTGAGTGCCTGGCCCCAGTTACCCTGCTCATGAGTTTCAGTGCACACAGGGGAAGGTCATGGTGAGTTCCATCTCTTACAAGGTATCTGCCCCAGGTGAGGGTCTCACAGGGATCTCCAGCTGAGGAAGGTAACTCTTCTAAGACAGGGAGACACAAGAGGGTTCAGAGCAGCTGACTCAACCCAGTTCTTTCTCATGAGTCTGAGATACCCTCATTCCAAGTTTCAGGATTCCCATTAACCGCCCCCCGCACCCCCTCAATTCTCACATGAAAAGCTTGGCAAGACTTTGAACTTATCAACTTGCACCAGTAAATTTTCAATCAGTGTGTGATTTTCAGCTATGTCAGCCCCCCAGCTCCAAGGAACAAGAGATTCTTCAGGGCTGTCATGGAAACTGTCTGACTTTCAGAGCATGACTTGAGGTGCGAGTTAATGGAGCTGAGATTGTCATTTTCTCTGTGTAAGCACTCAAGGACACTTATGGAAATCCATTGAACACCACAGTTCTCACACTCGCCACTACTGCTGTGTGCATGGCCACGCCATTCCAGCTCCCAGGGCACCTGCTCTACTTGTCATTTTAACTCAATTGACCCCAATTGACAGCTTGATTCATTTTAATGCCCTGGCATGCCAGGGGTTGCAAGACTCAAATTTCTCATTGGAAAGGAACTTAGCATCCTGTTTGAGTCCATAGCCATCATAAAGTCCATCCCAATGTCCCGTAGGGATCTACCCTTGGGACCACATATTCAAGACCAAGTCTGTATAGACCACTTGTATTCAATCAGGAGATTAGCACCACCCTGGGAGCCATGTTGGGAAGTGTAACATATAACAATTAATGATGCTCAGAGAGCAGCTATTAGATGTCAAGGGGCTCTAGGCAGTACCCTGAAAGGGCACACGTGGGTGGGCTTCTGAACTCCTGGAGAAGCTGTGGTTTAGACTACCAGAGATGGGTGCTGGAGGAATGACTACCATTGCCTCTGGAAAGGAGTCCCAGCAAGTGGGTTTCGAGGGATGGTCCTACACCCGTGACATGTTTGCCGTAAGTGTCATGTTAGGTACAGTGTGCCCTCTGAAACCATATCATCTGTAGATTCAAACAGCTCTGGCTAGAACATGTTTGAAAAGGCCCTGAGAGGTAACTCAGGAAAAAGAGACATCTCCGTAGGTACAGTGCCTACTAGCCAAGCATGAAGACTTGACTTGGGATCCCCAGCACCTACGTAAAATGTCTGACATAGCAGCATGTGGGGAGGCAGGGGTGGACAGATCTCTGGAGTTCACTGGCCAGCCAGCCTGGCAAATCAGTGAGAGACCTGGCTTCAGAAAATGAGGTGGAGAGTGACTAAAAGTGGTGACACCCAACTTCAACCTATGGACTCCATGTTTGCTTGCACATATGTCTGCTTACATATGTATGTGCACATACACCAGACACACATGAAGAAAGGAAGAACTGAGTCAGCAAAGACTTCTTCTTTCCTGTCACTCTCCAACAAGACAGCACAACAACCATTTACATAGTGGCTGCTTGTGTTACGTACCATAGGTCTTCCGGCTATGACCTAAATGTAACAAAGGATGTGCATGGCTTCTTTGCAAAGCCATAGGAGGTCTACACGAGGGACCTGAGCACCCCCGGATTGGGATATCCTTGGACTGATCCCTGTGCACTCTGGGCATGGCTTGGTCTGCATGCGTGCAACTTGCCACAGTGGGTGAGTGTCACTGATTCATTGTTGGAGCAAAGTGTAGAGACCTTTTTAATTTTTTGTGCATGTGTGGTTCCTTGTGTGCGCACACACACACACACACACACACACACACACACACACACGTGTATGTGAATGCATGTGTACATGTTATCACATGGATGTGGAGGCCTGAGGTGGATGTTAGGTATCTTTCTTTGGGGGCTCTCTGACTATTTTTTGAGACAGAGTTTCTCACTGGACTGGAGTCTCAGCCTAGACTGGTTGGCTGATGAGCTTCAGGCCGATGATCTTTGTCTCCATCACCCTGATCCTCAAAGTCAGGGTTACAGGAACACACTGCCATGCTCAGTGTTTTATGTGGATTTTGGGGACCAAACTCAGGTTTTCATGCTTGTCCTTAATCTGCTGAGTCAGATCCATAGCCTGCCCCCCACCCTGTACGTCACTACATTTATTTTCTGCACATATACTTAAAACCGTATCAAATCATATTATAATGCTTGTCTTTACCATCAAACATAATTTAAAAACTCAGAAGTGTTTTTACCCATACTTTTTCTATCATTCTTGTTCCTTTCTGAAATTCTAGGGGTTTTTCTTTATACTTTATTCTTTCTTCTAATACTTTCCCACTCCTTTTGAAGAGCTAGCCCAGCGGTTCTCAACCTTCCTAATGCTGTGACCCTTTAATACAGTTCCTTATGCTCTGATGGCCCCCAACTATAAAATTATTTCATTGCTGTTTCATAACTGTAATTTTGTACTTGTTATGAATCATAATATAAATATCTGATATGCAGGACATCTGATATACAACCTCCAAAGGGATCCCGACCCACAGGTTGAGAACCACTGCTCTGGCTCATTCCCTTATTTGAGATAATCTTGATTTCTTCTTGGTGTTTAAGAGTCTCACTGGATATGGGGACAGAGTTGGTTGTTTCTTTCTTTCATCGCATGGAAAATGTCTCACCCTTCCTGCTGGTCTCTGGATTCTGAGAAGCTGCTGTCCAACTCTCCTTCCTCCCTGGCTACCCATGGTTAGGGTGCTCCACACTTGCTCCACACTCACTTTGGTCAAATCTCTCCATCTTCAGCGGCAGAAGTTTGATGCTGTGTGATTTGGTGAGGGATTCTTTGGGTTAGGGTTGGGGTTAGTTGTTAGGATTAGGGTTAGCGTTAGGGGTTAGGGTTAGGGTTAGGGCTAGGGGTTAGGATTAGGGTTAGGGGTAGGGTTGGGGTAGGGGTTAAGGTTAGGTTAGGGTAGGACATAGGTTAGGCTTAGGTTTATATTTTGATTAACGTTTGTATGAAATGATGGGTTAGTGTTCACTTAGCTTTTTGCATGTGCAGATTTATGCCATTTGGTGTATTGAAGTTTTTTTTATTCTTTCTTGAAAGCTTTTTTTTTTTTTTTTTTAAATTATTTTGAGAGAGGCTCTTGCCCTATAGCCCAGGCTAATGTTGAACTTGCAATCCTCCTGCCTCAACCTCGTACGTGCTAGGATTACTAAACTCGTTAATTAGCCAGTTTTTGTTTTTTCGCCCCCCCCCCCATTTTATTTTATTTCTTTTTTGAACATAAAATCATTTTATGTTTAACTGCAGGAGAAATAAGCTGGTTTTTTCATGTGTTTAAAAATGCATCTTTTTATATGTATGATGTTCGTGTGTCTGCATGTTTATGTGCGTGAATACAGATGCTCACATGCTACGGTGTGCTTGTGGAGGTCAGAGGGCAGCCTCGGGTGTCAGTCATCACGTTCTGCCTGTCTGAGGAAGCATCTGTTTTGTTCATTGTTGTACTGGCCAGCCTAGGCAGCCCTCAACCTTGCTGCAATTATCCTGTCTCTGGCCCATCCCCCTCCAGGAGAGTGCTAAGACTGCAGATGTGCGACCCCACCCAGCTTTACACAGGTCCTTTGGCGTCAAAATCAGGCCTTGATTGCACGGCAAGGACTTTTATCCACTCAGCCATCTTCAGCCATCTTCATCACTTTGTAAGGCCCACTTTCCTTTTCCTGTTTTTCCAGAATTCTAATGTCACAAATGTCAGATCCTTTTCAGTCTCCTGGGTCCCTGGTACTCCTGTCTCTGCTTCCTCGTGTGTTTCTTTATGTTGTCCTCAGAGGTTTGTCTTGATTATCTTGTTTCCAGAGCTCTAGTTCTCCTTGCTGCTTGGTGCCTTCCGTTTCTGGTGAGCTGCCTAGTGAGCACTGAAACTTTTGGTGATAGTGTTTTTTCCTTCTAAAAATGACTACTTTAAAAACTTTTATTTCTTTGCCAGTCTTCCCATTTTCCATGTGCTCAGGGTTTATTTGCAAATGTTCACTGAAGCCGTCTACCATGGTTGGCTTTCTCCTGGCCAGATAACCAATGCCTCTCATCGTTGGGATTGTCTCTCTGGCTCTCTGTTCCCACTCACTTTGAGGTATGGGTCTCGATATGACTCTTGATTTTTTTGGCATTTGGAGGAGTCTGGTGTGAGAGTCTGGGTCCACTGAACCCTCTGCTGTAGCTAGAGGCGTGACTGTCACTTCTCGTCATTGACATGATTAGGTCGTGAAACACCTGAGATATTAGGAGGGGTCCTCTGGCACACCTGTGAGGTTGTTTTTGGAGAGGATTGGTTGAGGGTAGAAGACCGGCTTGGATGTGGGAATCCCCATCCCCTGGGCTAGGGGCCCAGACTGAAGTAAAATGGAGGTAGTGCTGGTACAAGCACCTTCTGTATGGTGGAAATACAGGATCTCAGCCATATAACCCCACTGTTGTGCTCCCCTTGTGCCTCCCCTGCCATGGTTGGGGTACTGTATCACACCCAGCCACGCCAAGCCTTTTCCCCAATAAACTGCTTCCAGATGGGGGCTGGGACACAGTAACAGGAAGAGCAATGCTGACTCCTGTCTTCCTTTGATCTGCTGGGGAAGGGTGGCTGAGGTGCAGGCTCCTGCTCAGCTCCTCTATCTCCTGCTATACCTTCATCCATGCCTCCCTGTCTGAGACAGAAAGTGTTGCCTTGTCCTTGTCCCACGTGGCCTCCCCTGACAGTGTGAACACCCTGGAGCACACCTACCCAGTGGAGTTACACTTAACAATGAAAAGGAGTGTGCTACCGAAGCACACTCCAGCGTGGGCAAGTCTCAATAGCACTGTCTCAAACAGAGGCCGGACTGAGCAGCGACTTCCTCCGTGCTTCCATTTACGATCGTCTAGTAAACTCTGGGCCTAGGAGCAGATCTTTTGTCACCAGGGTTTGGAGTGGGAGGAAGGGGCTCACCACAGCATGGTCTGAGGAGCTTTGGGGGGAATGTTCTTTGTCTTCATTGTATTGGAAGTAACACTACCATACCTGCTTGTCAAAACACACAGAACTGTATGTACACCTGGAAAAAGAGACTTCATTGTATATGCATGGTGCTTAATTAAAGACCAGCTTTCTGTAGGCACGGGGGAATTTGAGAAGCTGTGCAGCATGAATTGTTAGGAGAATTGTTAGGAGGTCTTATTAATAAAAGCAAACCTGAGGCCAGGTATTGAAAGATCAGAGAGACAGAACAGGCCACAGCTTCCTCACCCTGCCAATTCCTCAGCTGATCCTGTTTCCTCAGACTGGAAGCCTCTGTGTCCTGAATCTCAGCTGAACTGCTACTCACAAGCCTAAAAGCTTAACCAGGCCAGAAGCTTCTAGTTCCTGGTCCTCACGTCTTATATAGCTTTCTGCTTCCTGCCATCACTTCCTGGGATTAAAGGCGTGAGTCATCATGCCTGGATGTTTCCAGGGTGGCTTTGAAATCGCAGAGATCCAGACAGATCTCTGCCTTTGGAATGCTAGGATTAAAGGTGTGTATACCACCATTTTCTGGCCTCTATGTCTGTCTAGTGGCTGTTCTGTTCTCTGACCCCAGATAAGTTTATTAGGGTGTACAATATTTTGGGGAACACAATATCACCACAAAGCTGACTACTTCTCTCTCTCAGTCTGTAGTCAAAGGATCCTGCTTTCAGCTTTTCAAATGTAAACCCTCAGCTCCCATGATACATTTCTATGTGATGTGTTTATTGTAGAGGCAATGTTTGCATGGGATGTACCCATGACATTCTGTGTCTCCAGAGTGGACAGCCAGCATGGTGTACTGACTACTTTCCATGTCCTTCTGACAGAATACTTGACGGAAGTAACGGAGGAGGAAGGATTTATTTGGCTCAGTGTTTGAGGGTTCAGTCAACCAACAACCACTGCAGGAGAGAGCAGCTGCTTGCTCACCCCTGGATGAATTAAAAAACAGAGATAAATGAATGCTATTGTTCATTTGACTTTCTCCTTTTCCATTTTTAGTCAGTCTGGACGGGTACTTCCTGCATTTGGGGTATGTGTTTCCTCCTCGTCAGTCCCCTGGAAAGGCCCTCCGAGGTGCACCCAGAGATATCTCCCCCAGGTGATTCTGAGTCCAGTCAAATTGACAATGAAGTTCAACCACCCAAGCCATACTTCGAGCCACCCATGCAGCTAAGAAACTCTAAGCCAGGAGTGTCCAGCCCTAGCCTCTGGGCTACATGAAGCCCAGGATAACCGTAAAAGCACTATACAAAATCTTAAACATTGTTTAAAGTGAGACTTGTTTTGTTTTTTTAACTTGACTGGCCAGTTTTCAAGTACAAACTTTGTAGATGACAACATGGCCCAGAGAAGCCAAACATTTTTCTTAATCCAATCAAGGTGACCGTGGAAATTAGCCGCCACAGGGGGTTAACGCTTCTAGAACTCTGACTCACACACAGGCTCTGGGGACTTGTTCCCATCTCCCTTTGAACTCAGCATGCTATCTGTTTGCTGGTTTCCTGGCAAATTATTGTAATTATATGAAACAATAACCATCCCCAATACAGCGGTCTGAATTACATTATCTCCCAACTCTGTTTATAGTCCAAGGCAATCGGGAGCAGCATCATTTTATCTGACATGTTCTAGGCTGCAGGGACATATGGACGGCCTCCAGCTGGCCTAGGGGTCTGTGAGGCTCTGTGTTCACTGGAGGAAGGAGAGCAGCCCTGGGTGGTGGCTTTGGTCTCAGCATCCTCCTCCAGTAAGAAGGAAGGTTTAAGACCTGCTTTCTCCACTTACCACTCAGAAGAGCTACCCAGGCCTGAGGCTGGTCCCCTCCCTTGTCATTGAACACAACACAGTCTTAAAATTCTCCCTCCCTCCCTCCCTCCTTCCCTCCCTCCCTCCCTCCCTCCCTTCCTTCCTTCCTTTCTTCCTTCCTTCCTCCCTTCTTCCTTTCTTTCCCAAAGGCCCATAGAAATGAAAGACTTGGCCAGAAAGAAGGGCAAAATATTGTCTAGCATCTACAAATGTAGTTCCTTTAACTTAGAAGGCCAAGCCTCAGGGCCAAAGACGTGACTCAGTGGACGAGTACTTGCTTAGCACATGTAAGGGCCTGAAATCCCCACGACATGATATCTGCACATGCCTCAAACATGTGAGGCATGCCCGTGGCTCAGGGCCATTGCCTGGCTCTCGTCTGCATTTGGTTTGGGTCTCCCATTTGTATTTTCCCCCAACCGCTCGTGTTTGCTCCTTTGCCAGATTTCCACCAGGTCCATTTCAGCCTCCTCAGTGAGACTCACCCAACCCACACCATTAAAACTGCCACCTTCAAATCCTTCCTTCTCTGCTCACACTTCTACCATGCCTTGGTCACCCCCTTTCCATTATATGTTTTCCAGCACATTATATAATTATTTTGAAAAAGCGGTCTCTTGCTGCTTTACTAAAACAGGAGTCTCCCAGTAGGAGTTCTTTTATTTAGTGTTGTCCTGTAGTGCCAACTCATAATCTGACAAGTTTCACATCCTTGGAGCTTTCTCTGTCCCAGCAAAAATGGGACCCATGACCGTCAGTGTACAAGGCTGTGCTTTGCTCTAAGCAGGCATTTAGCAAACACTGGAAGAGAAGGAACAGATTTTTTTTTTTTTTGCGGGTGGAGGCTAAATTGAAATGGTTGTCTGGTTTTTATAAGTCACAGGCCTGTTTAATGTCCTTCGGAGCCACTATATCAACTTAGTGATTTGTGAAAGTAAGAGTCCTCAGTGGCGCTGCATTGATGCCAACTAATGAGCCGCAGTGCGGCAGGCTGTGGGTGCTGCAGGACCCGAGCCTTGGCGTCCCTAGGCCGCCGGCTCCACTACACCACTTGGCATCACGTGGTGCCTCTTCTGTCCCTCCCTCTTGCTTTCTTGAATTCTAGCAAAATGCCTGATTGAAATGATGTCCAGAAGTATCTAAGCAGGGCTGGAGAGATGGCTCAGCAGTTAAGATCACTGGCTGCTCTTCCACAGGACTGGGGTTCAATTCCCAGCACCTACATGGCAATTCACAACTGTCTCTAACTCCAGTTCCACGGGACCTGACACCCTCACACAGACATATAGATAGGCAAAACCCCAATGTACATTAAATAAACCAATCTTTTTTTTAAAAGCATCCAAGTGTTGGCTGAGGAGATGCTTGCTATGCTATCAGGAGGGCCTGCATATAAAACTGGGTGTGGTGGCATGTGCTAGGGACCCCAGTGCTGGAGAGGCAGAGACGAGCAGATCCCTGGGGCTTGCTGGTCAGACAGCCTCGTCTGATGGACAAGTTCCAGGAGAAACCCCAACTTGATCAAATAAAGTGGACAGTACCTAGGAACTATATCCAAGGTTGACTTCTGGCCTCCATGTATATGTCCTTATTCTTGCACACATGTGAACACATGCACACACACACACACACACACACACACACACACACACACACACACACACGTACACCAACCCCCAAAAGGAAAAAAGGATACCTGTAGCAGGAATCTTAAAAGTTCTTATTAATAAAATCAAACCTGAGGCGAGTTATTGGGGTTCATGCTGGTAGATCAGAGAGACAGAACAAGCCACAGCTATCTCACCTCGCCGGATCCTCAGCTGGTCTTGTCTCCTCAGACTGGAGGCCTCTGAGTCCTCATCCCAATGGCTCTCAGCTGAACTGCTGCTGGAAAGCCTGAAGCTTAACCAGCCAAAATCTAACCAGCCAAATGCTTCTAGTTTCTGGTCCTCACGCCTTATATATCTTTCTGTTTTCTACCACCACTCCCTGGGATTAAAGGCTGGCTTTCTGGGGTTAAAGGTGTGTGTCACCATGCTTGGCTATTTCCAGTGTGGCCTTGAACTCACAGAGATCCAGAGGGATTTCTATCTCTGGAATGCTAGGATTAAAGGTGTGAGTGCCACCATTTTCTAGCCTTTGTATCTAGTGGCTGTCTGTTCTCTGACCCCAGATAAATTTATTAGAGTACACAATATTTTGGGGAACACAGTACCACCACAGATACCTGTGATTGAGCTGGATGGAGACAAGAAACCAAAGAAGAGAATGCTCCTGATGTTAAATGCTATCAGTAGAGTGTCCAAGGCTCTTGGGGAAGCGGATGGGAGTACACCGGCTGCCGCACTGGCCTTGGGTTCCCACAGGCTGAAGGGATGCTGCTTGAGCTCATGTTGTGCAAGGGCCTTGGGACAGATGAAGATGCACACTGCCATCTCCATGGTCCAGGGGTCTCTCAGACCTGATGATCCCTTCTAACATCCATTAGTTGGTGACCTGTTCTAGCAGTGCATCCTGGGAAAGTGGGTGTCGGCTGGTGGTAAGGCAAAGACACCCTTAGCGCAAATGACCATGAATGCTCTTTAGGAGACTATGCTCTCGTAAGTCATTTGGACCTTGCTGTCTGACAAACACCCTAAACACCGCAGAGCGGAATGACCATCTTGTGTTTGGCCCATGTGGAAGTTCAGAGTGGCTTCCCCAGAGCTCTCTTTTTGTGTTGCTAGACTTATGGGTATGTCTGTGGTTGAGGGCAGATCTACTGGGGTTTCATGTGGCCACTTACCACCCAGTGCACTGGCCTGCGCTAGGGCTTCTGACCAAGGCAGGGCAGAATACTCCGAGCACCTTGAGCCCCAGGCACAGCATCGCGATGGTCATGGACCAGCCAGCACTGAGGAGTGGCGAGGAAGCCACCATGTCTCTATGCCAGGAACAGCCAGGCTGCAAGGTAGGAATGGAGAAGGGGATGCTGGGGCTGTTTGGGGCTGGCTACACATAGTAATTTTTAGTGCTCTGACCCAGTGGGGCCACCCTCCATGGTGAATTTCTCCATATTCTTTAAAACATGTTTTTCACTGTATTTATTCACTTTAGTGTGTGTATGGAGGATAGCAGTCTCTTATGTGGAGCTCAGAGGACAACTTGCAGGAGTCAGGTCTCTCCTTCTTCCAAGTAGGTCCTAGGGATATAACTCAGGTTATCAGGCTTGGTTGGCAACAGGTCCTGCCCTGTATCTTTGTCAGTTCAACAGATGTAGTGAAGGCTTGTGTGTGATGCTCACTGTAGCCTGAATACTATGTACACTGGAGCAGCATTCAGTACCAGTGGAGGAAGTGGGGACTCCACTCAGGGAGTCTGGGCCAGCATCTCCTCCTTTCCTCTGGCTCTGTGCTTACTGGCTGCTGACCTGGTGGAAATGACTGTCTCCTTTTTGTGTGTTACCCATGGACGAACTCTGGGGAATTCAGTTTTCATTGTTGCTGGACAGAGTTTGGGAGTTCCAGGAACTCAAGAGAGGAGAACTGTATTGGCTCCACGCAAACAGAGGAGTGCCAGCTTCAAGGTGATTGTGGTAAAACTGAATGTCCTGGGAAAAGCAAAGTATATGAATAGTTTTCAGGAGATCGCTCACATTCGGCTGAGAAAGGTACTTTGGGAGAGTACCCGCGTAACTCTCACTGACCCCTAAGGCTCCAGAAGCTTCCTGAGCTACACAAGTCAATAGCGATTACCAGCTACTCGTCTCTCTGTAGCAACAAAATGTCTGTTGAAAGAAACTTCAGGAAAGAGAGTTTGTCTTGGCTCAGCTCCCCTGTATTGAGGGGATACAGTCCACCACTGCAGGAAAGTCACAAGAACGTGAGGCCGCCGGGAAGCAAGCAGTGAGAGATGGTGCTGGTGCTCAAGGCTTTTGGTTCGGTCTGGCAGCCCAGCCCTAGAGAACAGAGCTGCTCACATTTGGGGTGGGGCTGCCCACTGCGATTAACTCAGTGTAGATACTCTGCCACAGAGGTGCCCAGAGGTTCATCTTCCAGGAGATTCTCGATCTTGTCAAGTTGACAAGCAACCTGAACTAGCACAGGCCAGAACTGGGATTTGAACTTAGTTCTTCTTTCTCAACTGAGCCCAACACCCAGGCCCTGCCTAAGGCAAAGCCAGCTGGACATCAGGCTTTCTCCTCCAAACATCTGCAACCTATTGCCCATCTTTGCACGAGCCATGGCGTTTGTGTATGAGAACGAGGGAGTTCCTTTGGGCTTGGACTCACTCGCTCTCTTTCTGCACATTGTGCCTTTGTAAACTCTCTCTTGGCCTGCCCAGTTATCTTAATTTGTTTAAGCAAAACATAATTTCATCACCAAACGGAATTAATTTAGGTGAAGCTGTAGTCTGACTAACAAGCAATTGAGTCTGACAGGTTCTGGGCATCCTTGGAGATGGGTTCTCATGTTCAGGGGATGGCATACAGAACCAGGAAACCCCACCCTTACATAGACCCTTCTAGGTTCTTCTTGACCATGACGAAAGTTACAGAGGCCCCTTTTCTGTGGGAAGATTCACACATACACATAATTTAAGTTCCAAATTCACTATGGGCCCTGGAAGGGGACACACACACACACACACACAAAGAGAGGGGGGCAGACAGAGAGGCAGGCAGAGAAGCAGACAGAGTGGGGGTGGAGGAGGCATGTGTCCTCATGGGCAGCTCAGAGCTTGGTAGGGTGGACTGTTTGTGCAGAGTGGGCCTGGCTAAGGGGTGTGGATGCTTAGAGGGTAACAGAGCAGTTGAGGAAGGGTGTTGTCATCTCAGAACCATGATTAGGATGGGAGGGGACCTCCTGGAAGAAGCGTGGCCTCTGGTAAGGGCCAGAGGCCATCAGAGCCAGCGTCCACCTTTGCCTTTCTAATCTGCAGTGTCTCCCACCGAGCAAAGACAGCACAGTGCCAGACGGCTGACTAGGAAGCCGTTACCACGGAGGGGAGGGATGAACGAAGGCAGTCACAGGTTAGGATTTAAATTAGAGAAGTCACAGGAGCCCACAACCACATTCAGTGGCCCCTGATACACACACTGCTAGATTTAGAAGCTGAATGTTTATTTTAACGGTCCCTGTACTGACAAAGCACAGCAATGTGCGACTCCTGCATGTTGTTGTGGTAAGGATGGATGTCGGTCCATGTATAACTCTCCTAAACATTGCTTGGATTAAAAGAAAAGTTAGTTGATACACACTTTTAGAGTAGTTTTAGGCCAACTAACAAGTGGCAAGGGGAATGTCTGGGGCTGGAAAAGAGTTTGCTCGGTGGTATCCCAGCGGGTTTGACTTCTGAATCCTTAGGCCCTACTTATAAAACTGGGTGTGGGGGCACGTGTCGGAAACTCTTGTGATACTGATGGAGGATGGTACATGGATGGAGACAGCGACAGGCAGATCCCCAGGGCTCCATGGCCAGCTAGCCTAGCTGGATCAGCAAGCTCCAAGGTCAGTGGACGACTCTGCCTCAAAAAGTAGGGTGGAGAGTGATGAAGAAAGACAGCTGACCTCTCGCCTCTGCGAGTACACACACAGACACACACAGACACACACACACACACACACAAGAGAGAGAGAGAGAGAGAGAGAGAGAGAGAGAGAGAGAGAGAGAGAGAGAAAGAGAGAGAGAGGTGATGCTTGGGACCCCAGTACTGGGGAGACTGAGGAGGAAGGAGTGCTTCTAGTTTGAGGTCAGCTTGGGCTACATAGTGAGTTCTAGTTTAACCTGAGCTACAGAATGAGATCCTACTTCACACACACAGAAAAAAAAAATCTAAAAATGATAAGAGAAGGCTGGAGAGTTCCTCCCTGCTGCGTTGAAGTCCATCTTTCCTGCAGTTTCTCCTGCTATTAGGATCTTGTGTTAGTGAGGTGTGCATGTGACAGTCAGTGAGCCCACCACTGTGTCACATAGGTCCTTACCTGAGAGTCCACTCTTCCTGTGGTGTATTTTATGGCTTTGTTTGTGTATAGACATGTGTCTATGTGCACGTGGAGGCCAGGGGTTGATGACAGGTCTCTCACCAAACCTATGGCTCACTGATGTGGTGACAGCCTGTCTAGTGAGCTCTAGGGATCCTTCTGTCTCCACTCCCAGCCCTAGAATTGGGATTACAGGTGAGCACTGCCATGCCTCATTTTTAAATGGCTTCTGGGAATCCAAACTCAGGTTCTTATGTTTGCAACAGCAAATGTTTCATCCACCAAGCCACCTCCACATGCCCCGGATTTTGGCAGTGGTCTTCCTGGTACCCCTTGACAGTATCATACAGATGGTTTCACCGCTGCTAATGTCCTCTGGGTTATGTCTGTTCATCCCTTCTTCCCCTCCAACTGCGGCACTCACAGATCTTATTGTCCCATGGTTTTGTTAGTTCTAGAGTGTCTACAGCTGGAGCCACACAGGAAGCAGCCTGTTGAGTATGGCTTCTTTCACTTAGCAACATACACTGAATGTGTCTCTTTGTAGCTTGATGGCTCATTTCTTTTTATTGCTGAATAATACTCAATTGTCTGGCTGTGCCAATGTCTGTTTATTCTTTCGCATACTGAAGGACATCTCAGGCGCTCCCCTATTTTCACTGTGATGAATAAACCAACATTAATCATCTGGGTGAGAGTTTCTGTGTGAACATCAAGTTTCCAACCCATTGTGGAACAGTGAGCTTTTGTTTTTGAAGATCACAGTTGAGGCTATGTAACATAAAAGGGTCACATCACATTCACTCTCTTCTGTATGCCTTTCCTTCTTAAAAAGATTTTTCCAGAAAAAAAAAAAAAAGGATTTATGCAGGAATGGAAAGCTGTCAAAGCCTAGAGTGCTTACCCGGTGGCCAAGCGGGTGACTGTGGTACATGATGGACTGAAATTAGGTAACGTTGTCTCAGAAGCCACTACCTCTACATCCAGTTCCCCCAACACGCTGAGCAACTCAATGGGTTTCTCACCTTGAACGTGGATTTTGCAAACCTGGCTGGGGTTTGGGTTTCCTCTCCGCCCCGGCCCACTGAGGGGCTGTTTTGCTCCTGAAAGCTTTGAAGATCAGCATTGGTTCTCTCCACCGTTCTTCTGCATGTCCCTCTTGGACCACCTCTTCCCCCGTAAAGCCACATGTTTGTACTGGAGAATGTGACCCTCAGTGGGCAGTGGCACACACTGGCAGGGCAGGGGTGGGAGTCCTGTTTTCTGTGTGAACGCTTGACATTGGGCCAGCTGAAGTGACGGGAATCTGGATTCTGCTCTTCCTTCCTATCCAATCCCCTTAATTTCACCATCGGTCCAACAGGGGTGGCACCACTGGTCCCCTCCTTGTTTAAAATCGGCTGCGTCCATAGACATTTGCCTGGGAGGAGAGTGGTGGTCTCCCAAGAGGTCCCAGCAGGAATCCATTGTAATTACAGATCAGGCTTGAGAGAGCAAAGCTGTAAGGGTGGCAGGTAGGTCTGCAGTGTTTCAAATGGCTGAGCTTCCTACCCACGACAGTCGGTTCTGGCTATGATTTTTGTTCTCCCTGATAATGGGCTTGTGTTTGCTGGAACCACCTGTCACTGAGCTTCAGCTCCCGGGGTACCTGCTGAGATCCTGCCATTCAGCAGCATCTTTCCCACTAGGCAGGGATGCAGCTCTGGAGGAGGACATCGGTCTGCGTTATTCGCCAGCGGAGTACTCTGTGGGCTGTCTTCCCCTCCCATCAGGACACTTGCTGCTCTCTGCTGCTCTTCGCAGACTGCCTGGCATGGGGTCCCACTTACCTCTCTCTCAACTCCCCATGAGGCAGGCTGAGGTGGGAAGCACTCCTCCCTTCCTTCTGGCTCCCCTCCCTTCCACTTCCTCCCCACCCGCCCACTGGGACTATCAGAGAAGTGTTAGTAGCTAAGTAAGTCTCTACTCATTATGCTTCCTTCCTTTGGATGAGGGCTCAGAATTCAGATGTCTTGACTCTGATTCTGCCACCAGGACTCCAACAGTACCCTCAGGCACCATTTCAGAACCGACCAGGGAAGCCTTGCCTGCCAATCAGGAGGGACACCAAAGCCTGCTGTAGTACTCATGTGCCAGGTGACAGTGTCACCCAAGGCAGTCAGCTACAGATTTGTGGGTGACCCCCATGGAGTCCACCTTGCTTGCCCTCGGGGGGACCCATGGGGCGACGTACACTCGGCAGCCTCCTCCACTACAGCCTTCTTGCTCCTCTGGAGTGTCCCAAGAATTACCTTTCCTGGAGAACCACACTAGAGACACATCCCAGTAATGAAGAAGGGCTGCTTTGCTGAGGGGTGGAGGAGGAAGAGGCAAAGGTGGGAAGAACCACTGGGGAAGAGTTCAGAATAGTATGGTTTTTTACTGAAAACACAAATGAATCAAGCTCTTATCCATGGTAGGCATAGATAGCCCTCTGTGTTTTCACATGAATTATTTCATCTACCAGTCCTGGTGGCACACACCTGTAATCTCAATATCCAGAGTGCTGAGACAGGGGGATGGTGAATTCCAGGCCAGCCTGGACTATGGCAGTAAGACCTCAACATTAACTAAGGAAGGAAGCAAGGAAGAAAATGAATTAAGTTGGGCATGGTGGCACATGCCTGCAATCTCAGAAATCATGAGGTTAAGGCAGGAGGATTGCTATATATTCAAAGTCAGGCTGAAGACCTTATCTCAAAACAAAATAGAACAAAATTAAATGAAACATGAGCCAGCGAGTTTACTGGGGTTATAGCAGTGTAGTGACTCAAAGGCCGTACCACCTAAAAGCCCAGCCCAGCATGGGGATGAGTGGAGAAAGCTGCCCACCTCCCTACAGCTCAGCACAGTCTGCATGCGGGCAACTCCACCCAAGAGTCTCCTCTCACTTCACCAGCCTTGAATCCAAGGAGTCTGCTTCCTTCCTGCAGTAGAGAGTGTTTGAATTCAGAGGAAGTAGCCACGAAACTAAAGAACTGTGTTCTGCAGAAGCCACATGGGGTTACTCCTACTAGCAGAGTGTGAGGATTTCTCATCCTCCAAACTCTTACCAAGATTTGTTGTTTTCAGTTTATTATCCTTACTGTGCCATGCCAGTGAATGGGAAATCATCCCACTGGTTTTTCCCTTCAAACCTCATTTTGTGACGGGCTCTTCCTAGATAGCTTAGACTAACTTCAGTCTTGGAATAATCTCATCTCAGCCTCTCCACTGCTCTTGTTCATTTAGTTAATTTATTTCTTTGTGTATGTGTGGGCATGTGCGTGTGACATGGTACATGTATGGAGGTCAGAGGACTATTTGTGGGAGTCAATTCTCTCTCCTTCCACACGTGGGTCCCAGGAATGAAATTCAGGTTGTCAGCCTTGGAAGCAAGGGCCCTTACCTGCTGAGCCACCTTGCAAGTCCTGCTGATTTTAAAATGGAGTTGTTTGGACTTTTATCATTGAGTTATAAAATTCTGTGCATGTATGTGTGTATACATGTGTATGATCCCATGTGTGTATGTGTGTGAAGGTCAGAGGTCAGCCCTGGGCATCTTCCTCAACATCTCACTGCTTTATTTATTTTTATTATTTTGAAGCTTCTTACTTTTTTATTTATTATTATGTGAGTGTATGTATGATGGGGAGTGGTGTGCATGTACCACAGTGTGCCCAGGGAGGCCAGAAGAGAACTGTGGAGTCAATACTTTCTTTCTACCTTTATGTTGGTTCTGGAGATCGAACTCAGGCCATCAAACTTGTACCACCAGTGTCCTCACCTTCTGAACAGGATTGCTTATCAACCTTATCATGCGCAACAGGACCTCTGGCTGAATCCGGAGCTCATTGATTTGGCTAGCATGGCTGAGCACCGAGCTCCAGGGACCAGCCTGTCTCTCCTTCCCTGCACCAGGTGTGCAGGTGTGCACCACTGCACCTGGCTTTACCTCAGGTCCTTGTGCCTACATGGCAGATACTTCCCCAGCTGAGCCATCGCCTCAGCCAATCACGTTCTTCTTCATACTTCCCAAATGCATCAGATGGTCCGCGTTCTCCCATTGCGCATCCTTTCTCTTTCTTGATAGAGTTTTTGACACACAGATGTTTTAATGAGTCATTTTTTTTCTACTTTTCCTTTCATTGCCCATGCTTCTGGCATCGTCTCTTGGAGCCACTGCCAAATGCAAAGCCCAGGTTTAACTCCATGTCTTCTAAGAATCTTAGAGCTTTTGATCTTTCATGTATCTCTGATCTGTTTTTGAATTGTTCTCTTGCAGATGGCATGAAGCTGAGGCTAACTTCAGTTATATATCTAGCATGTATATCCAGCTGTAAGGCCCCAAATTGTAAGACTTAACAGGTAATTGGGCTTGCCGTGGAAGTCCGGTGTTATTTCAATCCCTGGGACTCACAGAAAGATAGAGAAGAACAGAACTGATTCCTCAAAGTTGCCCTTTGACCTCTCTGCTTCCACGCACATGATGCACATATGCATACACAGTAATAATAGTTTTTTTTAAAAGAATATATGTAGTTGTAGTATCTTTTCTTTCAACGAAACTTATTTCATAGCATAGTTATATACCGCCCCACCCCAATTTTTAAATGCAGGGCTTTGCTATTTAGCCCAGGCTGGCCTAGAATTCATGATCCTCCAGATGCTGGGCTCACAGACATGTAGCACTACATGTGGAACAATTTGACTTTAAGTAAGGCCATCTTTAACAGCTGGCTTGCAAACTTTCTGGAAAATCTAACATCAGCTTTCTCAGACCAGCGCTTGCTCAAGCTGGCCCTGTCACCCCAGCACTGAGAGGACTGACGTTTGGAGTTTCCTTGAGGAACTCTCAGGGTGGGACAGTGGTCACAGAAGCTCAGGTGGGGACGGGTGTCACCAGCCTACCTAATATTTCCCTCCAGGGCCTGACTTTCCCTTCCTGACTGGAAGGACAGAAGGTGGCCTGGTATTAGCTTATATACTCCTCCTGGTCTAGTGGTGGCTGACTTAACCTCAACTGGATGTGGCAGGGCTTTGAGTAGAGACCTAATCTTCATCCTGAGGTTGCCTGAGAGCTCCTTGCAGGGCCGTGAGACCAAATCCAGGGTCCCCGCTTACGTTTGAACTTGACAACACCATAATGTTTTAGCATACACGTGACCCATTGGGTCTGGGGAGAAACTTATACTGTGAGAATTCATCACGCACTATTTGGGTCATACTTCTGTGGGTTGAAAGAATGAAGCATAATTTTTCTAAAATTCAAGTTTGTCTCACAGTCCTGCCTTTCAGTCTCCTAATCCAGGAAGTCCCCCACAAGGTCAGTTCTGGTTCCCACTGACATCCTCCTGGCTGAAGACTCAGGACCTCAGAGTGAGAAGGGCCTGACTCTGGACACTTCATGGATCTAGAAATGTCATCATAGGCAATGAGGGATTTGAACCTACTAGAGTACTAGCCATTGTGGGTAACTGTGGACTTGTGTGTGTGTGTGTGTGTGTGTGTGTGTGTGTGTGTGTGTGTGTGTAGGGCATGTGTGTGTATGTAGGTATATGTGTGTGCCTGTGTGTAGGTGTGTGTGTGTATGTGTGTAGGGGAGTATGTATATGTGTATAGGTGTGTGTGTGTGTGTGTGTGTGTGTATGTGTATGTGTGCCTGTGTGTAGGGGTGTGTGTTTGTGTATGGTATGTGTGTGTGGTGTGTGTGTGAATGTATATGTGTGAGTGCATGCCTGTGTGTAGGGGTGTGTGTGTATAGGGGCATGTGTGTGTATGTAAGTGTATGGGTGTGCCTGTGTGTAGGTGTGTGTGTGTGTATAGGGGTATATGTGTATGTGTATAGGTGTGTGTGTGTGCCTGTGTGTAGGGGTGTGTGTTTGTGTGTGTGTGTGTGTGTGTAGGGGTGTATGTGTATAGGTGTGTGTGTGCCTATGTGTAGGGGTGTGTGTTTGTGTATGGTATGTGTGTGTGGTGTGTGTGTGTGAATGTATGTGTGTGTGTGTGTGCATGCCTGTGTGTAGGGGTGTGTGTGTTTGTGTATGGTATGTGTGTGTGGTGTGTGTGTGTGTGTGTGAATGTATGTGTGTGTGTGTGTGTGTGTGTGTGTGTGTGTGTGTGTGTGCATGCCTGTGTGTAGGGGTGTGTGTGTAATTGAGGATTCAACTGAGAGCCCTGTTGCCTGCCAGGCAAGCACTCTATCACTGAGCTACACACCCAGCCTGTTTTGTATGTTTTATTTTGAAGATCCCACTCTGTCAGCCAAACAGGACTAGAACTTGTAATCCTCCTGCCTCCGTCTCTTGAGTAGCTAGGATTACAGTTTGGCAACACCACACCTTTCTTAGCTCGGGGACAAGAGTGCTATGGGGCTGTTGGGGCTCACAGAGGTACTGTAACGCCTTCTGATAGTGAGAAGAGAGACGCCCTTGGTAACTGTGGTTCTTGTTCACAGGCTGATACAAACCTGGGCTACGCAGGTGATGAGGAATGGAGGCTTCAGAACCCACCCACCCTGCCCCATCCTCCAGGGACCAGCCAGCTCCTGCCCCTGGTGTTCCAGGGGGCCCAGGTGGGCAGGCCTCACCTCGCCTGACCCTGGGCCCTGTCATCCTGCCACCAGAGCAGGGCTTGCCCCCAACTGTGTTCCTGAAGGCTTTGCCTGTCCCTCTGTACCACACAGTACCTCCTGGGGGTCTCCAGCCACGTGCACCCCTGGTGACAGGAAGTCTGGAGGGGCCCAGCGTACCTTTCATCCTCAGTCCCTTGCTGCAGCCCGAAGGGCCCAGTCCCACCCAGATGGGCAAGCCGACCACCCCGGCCCTGACTGTGAACATTGTGGGCACACTGCCTGTACTCTCCCCGGGTGTGGGGTCCACGCTGGTCAGCACAGGCAGGGTGAAGAATGCTGGGAAGTACCTGTGCCCACACTGTGGCCGGGATTGCTTGAAGCCCAGTGTGCTGGAGAAACACATCCGATCCCACACGGGGGAGAGGCCCTTCCCGTGCACCACCTGTGGTATTGCCTTTAAGACCCAGAGCAACCTATATAAACACAGGCGGACACAGACACATCTCAACAACTCTCGGCTGTCCTTGGAGTCTGAAGGGAGTGGGAGCAGCCTTCTGGAAGAAGGAGACAGGCCTGGAGAGACTGCCTCAGTGGATAGCCGGGGAGATGAAGGAGCGCCAGAGAGAGCGCTTTCCCCAGGTGCCCATCCCACCCTTGCTACTAAGAACAGGGAACGGATGATAGAAACAACTTCCTGTCTTGGAGCCACCCTCCCCCACAGGGAGGCCCCTGTGGACCAGCCCCAGATGGTGTCACCTGAGCTCCCACTAGCCAGCCCACAGCCTAGGCGGAAGCTTCCAGAACCAAAGCCATCCTCCTTGCAGAGGCAGCAGGAGACATGCGCAGAGAAGCCCTGGGACTCCAAGGCCTTGGAGGGCCAGCTGAGGAAGTGTGAGAGCACAGACTCGGGCTACCTGTCCCGCTCAGACAGCGTGGAGCAGCCTCCTGTTACCTCCAGCCCCTTGCACAGTCTATCAGAGCACAGTGCAGAGTCCGAGGGGGAGGGAGGTCCCGGCTGCGGGACTTCGGGCAACGGGGTCGAGCAGGGAACGCCAGGGGCCAGCCTGGAGCTAGAGAAGAAGAAACTGGAGGAACGCATTGCCCAGCTCATCTCCCACAACCAGGCAGTGGTAGACGACCCACAGCTGGACCACGTGCGGCCCCGCAAGACTGTGCTGTCCAAGCAGGGCAGCATCGACCTGCCCATGCCATATACCTACAAGGATTCCTTCCACTTTGACATCCGGGCGCTGGAGCCCAGCCGCAGGAGGGCTGCGCTCAGCCCTGCTCGTTCTACCTACACACCCCTGGAGAAGGCCAGACCCCTCTTCTTCCACTCTGTCCCCACACAGCTCTCCACCACCGTGGAGTGTGTCCCTGTCACCAGAAGCAACTCATTGCCTTTCATTGAGGGGTCGAAGTTGTGGCCAGAGCCGCGGGACCCACAGGATGCCTTTCCCAGGATGCAGAAGGCCCTGAGCCCCAGGCTCACCCCAGCTCGGCTGGGAGACCGCCCAGGAGTGACCTTGGCAGGCATCCCCAGTGGTCACCCTCGGGCCCTGGTGAGACAGGCTGCTGTGGAAGACCTGCCGTGCACCCCTACTGGAGACCCCTCGGCTGTTGCGGAGGACCTCGATGGAAAGAGGGCGGCAGTAAAGGAGGGGGTGGTATGCAAGGGCAGAGCCGGTAAGAAGTACAACCAGAAGAAGCAGATGTTCTCCCAGGAGAAATGGCAGGTGTATGGGAATGAGACGTTCAAGAGGATATACCAGAAGATGAAGACCACCCACCAGGGAGGACAGAAACACAGGGAGGTGAAGCAGGGCCAGAGGTCGCGACTGGACCTGCCTCCCCAGGAAGAGGTAGTAGGGACTGAGGGTGCAAGCCTGTCTCGAGACAATAGGATCCCTGTCCTGGGGGATGCCACAGCAGGGGCCAAGCCAGGATCTTGGGGAAGTAGACCATCCCTGGAGGACTCATTGGAGACTGGGTTTCCTAAGCAACTGAAGGCAGTGGCCAGAGCCAAGTCCTCTCCTACCCTTGGCAGCACAGATGCCCTCTGTCTAAGCAGCAAAAGCCCTCTGCTCCTTCCATGCGAGAAATCCGACCTGAGATGTCAGCTGTCTCCAGAGCCTGTGCCCCTCCAAGGAAGAGACTTAGAAGCTCCTGACATGGCTTTGCCAGACCCCGGTGAGGCTATAAAAGAAAGCTGCCCTGGGGACCAAACTGTCCTCCGGCGGCCCAGTGATGGGTCTGTGGGTCCCCAGCTTGCAGAAGACAAGTCACCGTCAGAGAGAAAGCGACTAAAGGTGGAAGGACTGGACCATGAGGAACAGCTAGGGCCTCTGGAAGCTGAGGCTTCAAGTGGCTTTCTGCGGACTGACTCCCAGCCACCCCAGAAACAGGTCAGTGATGCTGAGGAGGTTCTGGGTAGCTCAGCTGAGAGTATCCAGCATGTGACCATGACCCTGAAGTCCTCTGATGCCTCCTCAGCTGTTTCTGCTGTTGCCCTGAGGTGGCCAGGGCTAGGAGACAAGGATCCCACATTACCTTCTGTATCTAGGATGTTTGGACTTCACTCCCTGCTGCCTGCCCAGCCCCAGGATCCTGGTGTTCCCACTGCTGTGTCAGGTGGTTCCTTTGCTCCCAAGTACCTCCTCAGGTTGCCTCAGGGAGAGAAGCCCTCACCACATGTTGCTCTGGGGACTGGGAAAGGCCCCGACTCTCTGTGTACAAGTGCACAGCCTACAGAACAGGCCCTTCTCGCTGGATCAGAATTGGGAATGCTCCGGCTACCTGGAGCACACTCAGGCCCAGGTGAGGCAGCTGGCAGCTCAGAGGATCCTAGCTGGTCCAGGTCACTGGATGGAAGAGAAGAGGCACAAACAGGAAGCGAGAAAAGAGACAGGGCCGACAGCAGCATTCCCAACACCGGCACCGCCCAGGAGACAGCCTCCATTGTGCCTGCTCACACATGTGACAGTCATGTGACCAAGAATGCAGTGGGTGAGAGCCACGCCATCCATTGCCTCTGCAGAGACAGCCCACCAGCAAGAGCTGGAACATATGGGAATCTCTTGAACCCATGGACATTGTTCCAGAAGCTGGGAACACCTAGGAATGCCCTAGAAGGTCCTTCTTCAGAGACCAAGGAAGGGCTGCCTGTCTGCTTTCCCTCCCAAGCACATTATTTCCCCACATCTTTCACAAGGCCCCAGGGTTTACCCCTGGGCCAGCAGAAACTGGCCTTGTCACACCACTTAGGGACCCCCAGAAGCTGTGAGGCCCCAAGCTCCTTCCCTTCACTTAAGGCTGAGCCTCAGCTCACCTGGTGTTGCTTAAGTCGCAGCCTGCCCCTGGCCGCAGAGCAACAGAGGGCAGCTCCTGGGCACTTGTCTCCATGCTCACCTGATAGAAGCCTCCAGGGTAAGAGTGACAAAGGGCTGCTGCCCAAGAGCAGTGGAGGACGGACCAAGACAAGCCGAGGAGGAGCGACTTCGAGGGCACCTGAGGTAACACTAGCTAGGCCTGGGGACTTGGCCATGAGAGAGAGAGACAGGGAGAGAAAGACTGGGGGGAGAGAAAGGAAACAAGAGGGGAGGGGGAGAAAGGAAAAGCAGTGGATCTATCCCTGTGGATATCACCACCATTGTGACGTTTTCTGTTCCCAAAGGAGGCTCGGGTGGCCATACATGGGGTGGGAAGAAGTAAAGGCCCTAGATATGAACAAAACCCAACAGATTCATAAAAATGAAGTGATAAAGATCTCTTGTACTAGGGTCTGGGTCGTGGCTGACTTGAAGTGCTTGCCTCACAAGTTTGAGGACCTGAGGACCCCTGTTTAAAAAGCCAGGAGTGATGGCAGGCCTTTCTAATCCCAGCTCTGAGGAAGGTCACTGAGGTTGGCTTAGATTAGCCTAATCCTTGAGTCCTAGGCCAGTGAAAGACCCAAAACACAAGCTGGATGGCTCCTGAGAGAAGACACCCAAGACTGTTCTCTGACCTCCATATGTATGTATACACACCACACACACACACACACACACACACACACACACACACATACACACACACACACATGTATACACACCACACACACACACACACACATGTATACACACCACACACACACACACACACACACACACACACACGCATGTATACACACCACACACACACACACACACCCAAAGAAATATTTCACTAGAGCATCCAGGTAAGATATTTGTGATTAGACATAAAACTTCATTCTATTCCTGGTAACAGGCAAAACAAAAAAACAAAAACAAACAAACAAATCATACCGTCCTTAACTCTCTAGGTCATCTAAGAATCACAACTATACTTTTAAAAATATATATATCTCCCCAGAAACTAGAAACTCATGTTAACAGATAAACTTCAGACAGAAAACCAAAGCAGAACAAAAATGGAACAAACTAAGGAAAGCTCTTAAATGGAGAAGCTCACTATCTCGGGTGCGCTAGAGAAATCACTCTAATGTCATCACAGTAACTGGTCTCAGATCTAACTCTGAGGTCCTTAGGAGCAATGATAAGAAGGAAAATGTGACAGAAGTTTAAGGAGGGTCTTTCCAGGGAATTGAGCCATGAGTGTATGGCCCCATCTTCAAAGGGTTGAGGTCTTCTCCTGTTAGAAGATGGCATGGGTCAGGAAGCTAAAAGGAGCCTCGAGGCCTCAGTTCTAATTGGGCTTTATGGAACAAAGACAAGGGTGGGACCTGAGACTGTTAAGCAATCCCCAGGGGTTAGGGGTGGTGATCCAAGGTCTGGTTTATATTTCTTCCCTCCAAATTGTAGGGATTCCTGAGGTGGGTGATATGGACTATGGCACTAGGTAACTCTTCACTCATTTCAAGGGTCCAGCATTTCCACTGGAGGTCCAGTCTAGGCATGGTTCTGGAAGGTTCCATGTGGCATACAACTGGTTGCTGGGTAAGAATATCTCACAGGCTCAGACCATTTGATAATACAACATTTTGGTGTCTTAATTTTCATAGATAGATATCCTGTCTTTAGAGAGAGAACCCATCATGGTGTTCTCCACCATGAGGACTTTGAGTGACATGATGACAACATGCTTGGTATTTTCAGCTTCCCTACCCAGCAGTCTCAGAGGCAAGGGCTCAGGACCAGGTATCCAGTCCACAGTGGAAGAAAGGACTGTGCCATAGGAGGGTGAAGATATCTCATGAGAACAGCAAGCAGAAGAAACTGAGGCTTCATTCCAAGAGGTAAAATATGTGGCCTTCTCTTCCCCTTCCATGCTGACTTGATTTCAGGAACCCAGGAACTGAATGTGGCATTCAAATGGCAGCTCACTACTGAGGGATGTCTTTCTGTACTCTGTGAATATGTGTTGCTATGACTGGATAATAAAGAAGCTGCTCTGGCTTATGGTGAGGTATGTTATAAGCCAGGCAGGAAATCCAAGAGACAGACAGGAAGAAGAAAGGCAGAGAGAGATGCCAGCCTGCCACCCTGCCACCCTGCCACCCAAGGAACAACATGCCAGCGAACTGGTAACCCATAGAATATGTGGCAAAACATAGATTAATAGAAATGGGTTAATTTAAGACAAAAGAGCCAGCTAGCAAGAAGCCTACTATAGGCCATATAGTTTGTAAATAATATTAAGCCTCTGAGTGATTTTTTTTTATAAGCAGCTGTGGGACCACAGGGCTGGGTGGGACAAGGCCGGACCAGAGAAACCTTCTGACTGCATCTTACCCCCTGAGGGAGGCTCCTATTCCATTGGTCTGAAGTTCTGCTGCTCCAAACCTGCCTCTATTGCCCATTGCCCACCCAGCATGATACCACTGACCTTGTAATTGTTTACTGGTGTCTTTATAAGGCAGGAACACAGTAAATAGTTGAGATAACCAGGTTGAAAATACATTAATCTAATTTTAGTCTTGAGAGAGTATGTGGTAATTATTACTTTTAATACATTTTTAATATTTGCAAGAAAATGTGCTTTTTGGGAAAAAAATTAAAAATCCAGAGAAGCAATCCCAAGATTAGGGATAATTCTCTGAACGTTCAGAAGCACTGTCTTCTAGAAAAGATCAGGGACATCTTTTAGGAGGCCTTAAAAGCTCAGCAGCAGTTCTTGGGACAAGTCCATCAAGCTAGGGGTCTGTCTAAAAGTTGCAGTCACATCATAAAAATCAGATTTCACACGTGTTTGTATCTTCCACTCCTCTCAAGTTATCAGAAGTTCTGAGAACATGGTGCTTGCCCTCTTGAGTGGCCATGGGTGGCCAAAGAGGAGTAGTAGCCACCCTGGCAGGGTGAGAGCTGTGCTTTGTAAATGTCTCAGTCCCCATCTCTCTCTAGCACTGGATTTTCATCCATGTTTCTTAGATGTGTTTATGCCTACCTCCAAAGACACTTGAATTTGGAGATCTTAATAGTTGACCTTGTGGGAGCCAAGAGAGGGCATCTCTATTAGAGAAGTGCTTTATAAGTGCCTTAAAGGTGAACATGTAGAGTTGGGCAAAAGGCAGCAAGGAAATTCTAAGCAAGGGCCTTGTTTTAGTTTTTAATTGTTTGATAAAATGCCATGACCAAGGCAACTTATAAAAGGAACTACTTTATTTGGGGCTCATGGCTCCAGAGAGTTAGGGTCAGTGACCATCTTGCAGTGACCAAGCAGGCAGACATGGTACTAAAGCAGTGGCTTATCTATTCATTCATCTATCTATCTACTTATCCACCTATGTATATATCAGTCATCTATCCCATCCATCCATCCATCCATCCATCCATCCATCCATCCATCCATCCTTCCATCCTTCCATTTATCCGTCCACTATGTGTCTGTCATCTGTCTCATCTATCCATTCATATAGTGTCAGTCATTTATCTCATTTATTCATCCATTCAACCATGTATCTATCAATCATCTACTCTATCTATCTATCTATCTATCTATCTATCTATCTATCTATCTATCTATCATCTATCTATCTATCATCTCTCTCTCTCTCTCTCTCTCTCTCTCTCTCTCTCTCTCTCTCTCTTACTTGCTTGTTTTCTGGTCTCACCAACCTGACTGCCTAAATATTTTAAGTTTTTTGAGACAAGTGCTTGACTTATGTTCCTCCTGTCTCAGTCATCTCGGTGTGGGACTATAGGCATGTACTACCTACCATGCTTGGCCCAGATAGTTCTCTTTCTTTAATTGTTTGTTTATTTGTTTATTTGGGTGCTTAAGATTATACCCAGGGCCATACAAATGCTGGCCAAATGGTCTACCACTGTGCTATATCTCTAGTTACCACTTTTATTTTCATAACAGAGTGACCATCTTTAATTTTAATGACTCATTTTCTTCTCTCTTCCCTTCCATTGAGCATGTGCTTAGTGGGAGAACTTAGAAGTCTCTTACTAACCATGATCACACATTTTCTTCTGTCATTCACCTTAGGTTTCAAATTCCAGCCTTTTCAAATTCTGCCTTTTATTTATGGTGTGAGTTATAGACAGATGCTCTGAGTTTTGCAGGTAGCCACCTGGTTGCCCTAACGTGACCTATTTGTCTATTTTGATGCAAATATTACACCATTTTGATTATACCACCTAACCCCAGGATTTTCTATATAAGGCTGATGAATTCAAGACAATGTAGTACTTCTATCAGAATAGACAAAGACTGCTTGGAGAAATAAGGTGGAGAGGGACTTTTGATAAGATTTTAAGGAAAATCAATAGAGAAAGGGAGAAGGATGGTCTTTTCAGCCTATAGTGTTCAGCCTGGAGACCATCTCCCTGGTAAGTGGAAGGAAGCCTTGAGAGGGAATCTTCATGAGACTCTGCTCTAGAGAGCAATAGCTTCCTCACACAATGTCCATCAGGCTATACATTTGTCCAGGGTTTTATTTGAGATATAGATCTAATTAATGTTCTCTCATCTTGACCAGAAAGTCCATAGCCTCCTGTGTGGCCTCTTCTTCATTGACATCCTGTCTTTATTGGTCTGATTTTTAAATATTTTATTACATGTATTTGTTTGTTCTGTGTCTGTTGAGGTCAGAGGACAATGTACGGAGCAGGCACTCTCCTTCTACTGTGTGGGTCCTGAGGATGGAACTCAGCTCGTCAGGCTTGGTGGCAAGCACCTTTACCTGATGAGCCATCTTGCAAGGAAGGTTTACTGATACTTAAATGTAGTTGTTCATAGATATTGTTTTATCTCCAATAAGTTTAATTAATTTTCAGACCTGCTTGGTAAAAGTCTGCTTTGTTCTCTTGCTCTTTATTTTTATTTTCAAACGTGTGTGTGTGTGTGTGTGTGTGTGTGTGTGTGTGTGTGTGTGTGTGCTGTATGTATATGCATGCATATGGAGGCCAGAGGTTTCTATCCAGCCTCTTACTCAGAGTATTTCCACCTCATCTTTTGAGGTGGGGTCTCTCACTGAACCTAGAGCTCATGAATTCAGCTTGGCTGTCTGGCCAGCACAGTTCCCTGTCTCTACCTCCCCAGCTCTGGGACTGCAGACTCTCACTACCCACTGCACCAGACTTTTTGTGCTGGTATTGAGGATCTGAACTGAGTGAGTTCCTGTGCTTAGCATGGCAACTGCCTTTCTGATTTAGTCATCTCCCCAACCCCACAATCCTTTTCTTTTTAAATCACATTTTAGAGTTTGCTGAATTTGCTCTTGAAGATCCCAATGTCTGAAGCCTCCATGTCTGCCTGTTTTACTTATTAACTCTCACTTCCAGCATCTGAATCCCTCATGTTCATGGTATGGGAGCTTAGAGACTTGAGTGGAAAGCACTATTCTTGTGGTGGATGGGAGAATGCTTGATTTACTTCTGCTAAGTACCTGTCAGATTCTAGGCTAAGAGAAGTTCTTGATGTCTCAGGCCCTATGAGTTGAGGAAGGTCTCTTCTCTTTATAAAATTGACTGGAGAGATTTCTCCCCCTTCTCTCCGGGGCAGGATGTGGGGGTGGGAGCACTCACTTCTTAGTCACTTGTGTGGTGAGTGCATGGCCTGATATTGCCTCAGCTCTCTACAGCAGTGGAAATTGACCCTTGACTTCCATTAAAGTCCTGTCCCACCTGAGCAAGGGAATACATCCAGAATTCACCTAGTCTGGCAAAACCATTGGGATGAAAACAACCTTAACCACCCAGGTTTTCTGTCTTGTGAATTTTAACTGTTTTGTACCTTCCATTCGTCTATTAATACATTTAAGTGTATTTAATTTTTAAGAACAACTTGGTTGGGGTTGGAGAGATGGCTGAGTGATTAAGAGTACTGATTGCTCTTCCAGAGGACCTGGGTTCAATTCCCAGCATACATGTGGCAGCTCACAACTCCAGTTCCAGGGGATCTGAGCTCCAGATCCAGGGGATCTGACACCCTCACACAGACATACTTGCAGGCAAGATACCAATGTACATTAAATAAAAATAAATCATTAAGAAAAAGAACAAAATTGTATTTCCATGGTAAGGAGGGCTGTGATATGACTAGTGTCAGGTCAGGCGCTCTCAATTTCCTGTGCCTTATCATTAAGGAGTTTTTTGTTGGGCATGGTAACACACAACTTTAGTACCAGTACTCAGAAAGCAGAGGCAGGTGGATCTCTGTGAGTTTGAGGTCAGCCTGATCTACAAAGAGAGTTCCAGGGCAGCCACGGTGCTACACAGAGAAACCCTGTCTCAAAAAAAAAAAAAAAAAAAAAAAAAAAAGAAAGAAAAAAAGGGAAAAAAGACCTTGTTTTTACTCTTATTATTTTTTTAAGCTGTGATTTCACTAATTTGACCAAGCTGATCTCAAACTTTTGACCTTCCTGCATGAGTTTCTGAGAGCTGGGATGATGTGTGAGAAGTTGCACATTTTGATATATCCACAAGGCTATCTTTTCTTCTTCAGCTACCCATTGTTGGTCTTGTCTAAGAAGCCTTCCCTAACTCTCAATCTCCTAATGTCATGAGCATATAAAGACTCCCTCTGATATTTTTTCTAACATACATAAATACATGCCTTTATATATATGGAAGAATTTGGTTTGCTTTTTGTGACCTAAACAACCAGGGAGCATGGATCAAATGTGATTTTTCATTTGTTTTAGCAACTAGGTATGACTTCATATTTTTGAAACTACATATATGCTTATATATTGCTCATGCATATTCCACATATAGAGATTTTGTTTGATTGGAAAACTCTAATACATTATGTAGAATTTACATAAAAACCTCTCAGATCTGTATATAAATTGTTGGTCCCTGATCTGTTTGCTGTTTTTAGCTCCTTGTTTATACTTGAAGTTCATCTCAGGGCTTTCCATTCTGTTTAATATCTCTCTCTCTCTCTCTCTCTCTCTCTCTCTCTCTCTCTCTCTCTCTCTCTCTCTCAACACTGTAATGAAAATGGCTGTTTCATTAATGAAACTACACATGTTAAAGGACAGGGAGTCAAAGGCACGGGGTCTGTCTGGAGAGTAGAAATGAAAACACAGAGAAACTTCGTGCTTGTATGCCTAATTACTCCTGTGTTAACTTGAGACCTGGAGATTCACAAAGTTCTCAGAATCCATCTGCACTGGACCCACAGCAAGCACTGGACCATGGAATTGGGTTTTATTGATTAATTCATGGCGGTATACAAGCACAAAGTGCTCAGAGGCTTGGCTGAGGAAGCTTCCGGCAAATGCTATATAGATGGCACCAAATGATGGGAGATGGGCGAGGCCGTGTGGGAGCATGGCAGTCCTAAAAGGCACACTCCTCACCAAAGGAGTGAGGCTCACCCCAGGCTCTGAAGAAAGGATTCTAGTCATCCTGAGGGTCTTCCTTGTGCACTTGCTGTTCCTGTTGAGGGATGTGCAGCTGTTCTTCAGTCATGATGCAGTTTATTCAGTTAGAGAAGTCTGTGAGGTATAGGGATATGGGCAGGTAGATGGTGGTCCTGAGCTCACCTGTGCAGCATATGGGCTCTGTGCACAAGAATCTGAGACCCCTTGACCTGTCAGCCACAGAAGCAGAGCTTTGAGCATGGTCACAGACATCTCTCAGCTTCTACTCTTTGCTTTGATATGTCCTTGGGGCTGTGACAGGAGCTTGGAGACACAAATGGCAGGATGGAGCATGGTCTTTGTCTGGGTGAACACATGTGAGGCTGGCCTACACACCAACCTGACAATTCCCCTAGATAGCTAAACACGAAGTGATGTTTAGAGGAACCAAGGGTTAATATATTCCAACCAGTGTCAAGATTCATGACAACAACCTCAGCCTTCCCCTTTCCTGAGTCAACCAAGGGCCTCTAGTCCAAACTGAAGCCCCTGAGCTCAGTAACTTAACCAACCAGTTTTCAGGAATTCCTACTGGACTGACCTGGGTAAGAAATGCTCCCCATGACTGATCTCCATAAGATCGAGGAAGAAATGGACCATGAAATGCATAAAGACCCAAAGGATAGAGAAGAAGCTTTTATGGAGCCTAAGAGTCCAGTTCAACATCCGAATCTAGAGGGGCTTCTTTTTAGAAGTATAAATGAGAAAACGGATCAGCTCTGAGTTGCAAATCAGATGTGAACTTGGAAAAGTGAGTTGATCTTAAATTCAGCCTTGAGGAAACAAAACGAGAAGGAACAGGTCTAACATCACGTACGAGGTTGACATGTACCTACTATCAGTCACGTGCGTGCTTGAGGTCCTTCAAACCAAAGCAAGCATTTGGAGGAGAAGGGCACTCACATCCAACCCTTGAGTGGGATTCTTTAGAAAATGGAACTTGAGGTGAGGGTTTTAAGGCTAAGTGACTAAGGAGGGCGAGCTCTTAGGAAGAGGACAGGAAGGCTGTGAGGAGGAGGGCAGGGAAAGGGGAGTAGAGATATGTTGTAATGATAATGTTGTAATGTAATGGGGGCCTCAGCATGGGCCTCCAGGGACTCTGGAGAGAGAACTGTACCATTTAGATTGTCCTACTTAGAGGTAAGTGTGACTGAACCTCCTCATCCTACACCACCTAGTCTGCCAGAAGGGAGTGAGGTGAGGTGGGAAGTTTCCCAGGCATACATGAGCAAGTTGAGTTCCCACTGTCCCAGATGATATTTGTGTTCCCCCACCAGTAGAAGGGGAAGAGTTGTGTAGCCCCGAGGGAGAACTGTTAGATGTTGCCTTACAGCACCTGGCATGCCTGGTGGGGGGGGGGGGTGGTCCCTGAATGACAGGAGATGAAAAACTGCCTATCCAGGCTAATTTTCTGAATGCAGCTGCTTGGGGGAGGGGCTCCACACAAAGACTCCTCTGACAGGACCAAAGCAAGATGGGAACAGCCCCAGCCAACAATAGCACCAGGGTCCACGTGGGCTCCTCAAGAATGATGGGGCCCAGATCCCGCTTGGGTAAGATTGCCTTGGGGGCCAGGAACTCTTCTGACAGTCCCCCAGCAACTTTGATTGAATGACGGTCCCCAAGGTCCAGGTGATGTGCCTGCCATCCTCACTGCCTGCAAAGGGGCAAAGGTGAGCCTGCACACTTGCTGGCAGCCCGGTCCCCACAGGTCCCACTTCCCTTCCTTCCTTTGTCTGTGGGCTTTGAAATCACTGCTGGAGCTCCAGTGGGCTTGGGGATGGGGATGCGTGAAACAGCAGCCTGCCCTCCCTCCCCTGATGGCACTCTGGGGGATTTATGGTCTTGACAAACGGGACAGAGGCATCAGGGAAAGGAGCCAGGTACCCCCACCCCAATTCCCAGGGGCGACAGCTCCTGATCCAGGTGGGCAAGACAAGTTTTTTTCAAATGTAGACACCTGGAAAGATGAACAAAGAGCCAGTGTCTTGTTGTCGGTGATAGAAAAAGTCAGTATCTGAGGGGATGCTGCATTCTTCAGCCCTTATTTAAATAAAATTCTGCAGTCAGCCCCTGTGACTAGGTCCGGTGCCTGGGTTCTTGGCAGAAGCTCAAACAAACAAGGCAGGAGAGTAGCTAAGCATGTTGCCTCTTCTCCAGAAGGTCTGTGGAGCTCCATGGGAGTCAAGAGCTTGCAAAGTGAAGCCTGTACAGGGAGGGGGCTCCCACAAGTATTTGCAAACAGTGCAAAGAGCTTTCAAACAAGCTTAAGGCATGTGGCAGTGGACCTTCATCTCAGTTTGCTTACCTACAAGATAAGGGTGCTAGACCAGATGGCTGGTCCACTTAGGGCTTTACCTGCTTGCCAATAGAACACTGGGAACCCACATCCTAAGAAAGGGTACAAGTTCATTAGCGGGTTACTCGCTAGATACATGGCATGCATTACCAAGGGCACATGCCAAGGGGAGTGTACAATCCCTATGATAATCAGTAAAGTCAACTCCCAGCCCTTTCTCTTGCCCCATCCTTGAGATGAGTTCCTCTGGGTTGTGAGTGACATTTTGTTTTGGGGACCACTAGATCAGATGATCTGGAAGGGGCTCTCTGATGGGGAATCTGTGCAGACCTCAAGATGCAAGCTGCCAACACCACCCATGATGGCAGCAGTGACCACGTGTGGCTCTTAACACAACTGTAGTTCACATGCTCAGTAGTCCAGGGGGGGGGGTGGCAGCTATCATGCGGATCCATGCTGATTATAAAACATTTTTACCTTTGCACAAAGTTCTGTCCGGTGACCTGGTTAGCAAGTAGCGAAGGACTGGAGTCTAACATCAATATCTACCCACAGCATCATTTCCCCAAGCTGTTCCTAAGTAGCATGAGTAACACGGAAACATGATCTCAGGCTGGGGTGTGCCTCAGTGGGCAGAGTGCCTTCCTCACATGCATGAAGTCCGGGCTTCCAGCCTGGGCATCGCACAACCCAGGCATGGTGGTGCTCACCTGTGATCTTAGCACTCAGAAGGTTGAGGCAGGGGAATCAGAAGTACAAGCTCATCCTCAGCTAAGTAGGAAGTTCAAGGCCAGACTGGGCTCCATGAGACCATGTTTCAAAACAAAATGTCAACCCCATCTCACTTAGTCCCTACACAGCCTTGTGAGTTGTGTGATTTCAACCCTCACATCCTGTGGCTAGAAGATGAGTTAGGAGAGTGGGCTGAGGAGAGAAGGTGAGCAGGGGTGGGTGGGTGAGGAGTCACTCAGAGCTTATCAACTTCAAGTCTAGCCCCAGGTTTCCCAGCTACCCTCAGGGCCTCTCTGGCTTTCCTGGCACATACTAAGTGTGCACCACTCTGCCCCACAGATATGAAGGACGTTTCTGGCAGAGAGCCAAACGACTGTGCAAGCCACCCTGGTTGTCAAGAAGAAACTGTCTCCCCCAGCAACTTGAGGGGTTGGAGCCACGAGGGACCCTTGGGACGGCTTCATCAGAAGTGGCAGGTAACACTTTCCCTGGAGGTGAATCCAGCTGAGGGGCACAAAGGCATCAGGCTCTGGCATCTGTGTTGGAATAGTAGTAAATGGGCAGGCGCCAGGCCAGATCCAGAGGGGTCACGTGTGTGAAGGGCCATGATGAGGTTTTTATCTGTGAGACAATCGGTACCAATCTATGGAAATGGCATGGGGTAAGATGTCAAGATGCCAGTTCTGGGCAGTGCAAACATAGTCCCGGCCGGGCCAGGCAACAACAGGCCCTGTGTGTACAGGTACAGATCCTGTCTGGAATCCGGGAACGATCTGGGAATATACACACTAGGACTCCTGATGCTTCTACCTCCCCTATCTGTAGACAGGAAGTGAGCTCAGTTCTTTGCACAATGCTATCATTGTAAGGCTCTGGGGAGGAGGCAGTAGGGGCTGTGGTTGGTGTCGGAGCCCACGGATAGGATGATAGTTCTGTGAGAAGTACATGTCCAATGCTTGCCTTGGCAGCAGTGAGGACCAGGCTCAGAGGAAAATGTCACCTGAACTCACAGAGGCTACTTCCTGGAAAAGAGATGTTTCAAGTTCCCATCCCTGAGCAACTAGGACAAGTCAGTGAACTTCTCTGGGCCAACATGTCTCCTTCCTTGCACCCAACAGTGATGACACCAGACTTGGTCTTGCTTGCAGAGACTTGCCTGGGAAGAATGGAGCCATCTGTGAGAGGCTGTGGGGCCCATCTGGCCAGCAGTATCTGAATTACCATCTCTTCGTGTCTGGTTGTTGACTGGTTTGTTCAAGAGCTGACCCTGGGCTTTGTCCTTAGGACCCCTGGTGGGGCATTTACCCCATCTCTGTGTAGCTCCAGCACCCCCTACAGGCGAAGGGCACTTGCTCCACCCCTCTTCCCCTTTACCCTGTCCCCAAAGTCTCCTCTTCATGTAGAGAGGAAGATGAGGCCTAGTGTTTTGCTACTCAGAATCCACCTGATGCAGGGATCCACTCTTACTGTTGGATGGAAAGCTGCAGATGGCAAAATGCTATTTTTATGAAAGAATCTCAAGGGGAAGGCTGGCTTGTAGAAAGATGAAGGAACTCAAGCCTACTTTTTCTCGGTTGCCCATGGCACTCATCTTCATCCCTTTGTTCCTTATTCAGTGAAATCAGCTACTAGGCTCAGTGATATCCTCTGTGGAGGACATCTCAGAGCTACATATGGGTTCGTCTGTATATCAGAACGAGAGAAAAGTCTTCCATACAAGGGCCACAGGATACTATATGACTATGCTTTCTCAGTGTGCCTTCATATGACAGTATTGATAGCATCTGTGCTTTCTAGACTCTTAGGGCATGCCTCTTCTCATTCCTTGAGAGGTCCTTCAATTTGCATCCCATTGTTGGGAACCCAGACCTCAGAGCCCAGGAAGGTAAAGAGCTATAGACAGAGGAGTCCCACATTGAAGGGACCCCATGTCAGAACCATGGCCCCTGCTGTCTGCTCTTCATTCTGTGTTTCCATGTGCCCCATCTTCATCTGTTCCCATCAGAGTTTGGTTCTAGAATTTTCCTTCATGTGGCATGGAGCTCCAGTAACATCCCTGATTGGCCTCTGCTGCTGATCTGTCAGGGAGCCGATGGTCATGGATGTCTGTGGGCAGGAGGTTGCCAGCAGTCACAGGTGAACGCTGACAGTTGTCGTCCAGAATGAACGTCTCCAGCTCTCTTCCCAAACAACTTTGGAATGGTGACTCCAGCTGTTTTGGGTGCTTACACCAGCCTAGTTATAGCCCTAGGCTCTGTGCTGTGCAGGTGGGAGGGCCAAAGAGAATCCCTGCTCTTGATAACAGGGAAGACAGGTTGGCTGGCTCCTTCTCCATCTTTGGCCACACTGAGAATGGCACCAGTGACCTGTTCACTTCCCCATGGATGATTTTGACTGTAAAGCTAAGACACCTAAGGTCTGGCCTATAGATCCAAATGCTCAGTATGTGATCACAGTGGCTTCTGGGTGCAGCCGTACTTTGCAGCATCCAAAGTAGCTAATGATGTTGGTTGTTAATACACATATGTGTGTGACAGTGGCATATGCAGAATGCTGAGTGAAAGAGAGACCGTGGTGACCAGTTCTCATGCTGAGAGGAGGAATCTAAAGCCACTCTTATGAGTCTTGGTAGGAGGTTCCCTTTGGAGAGCAGGGCCTTTTTCTGGAAAGGTGGGTGTGGCTTTCTGGCTGGGTATTGGGCATGTGAAGGAGAATGGCCAGGAAGGAGGAGTGTGGGGGAGAGTGTAGGAGCTGCCCTGTGGGGTGGTCCAGTTAAGGGTGCATCATCATCTAGCATGCTTATTGGATGTAGGCGCTTGTGCTGGTTTCCCATATAATACCATCACAAACCCGGTGCTTCCTATCCCCTCATGGTTCTCCCAGGCAACCCCGGAGCCTCATGCTCCCCAAAGGTTCAAAAGAGAGGCTTCTCCCTGTTCTTCAAGCCCCATGATCCTAGTTTCTTTGGTCTGTGGCCTCATCTTTCCAGTAGTTGACTCCATTTTTACACGGCCTTGTCTCCTGTATCACCATAGGTAGAGCCACCCTCAGCTTTTCACTTCAAGGACACCTGTTATTGTATTCAGGGTCCCACTAAACCTAGGGTCACCTCATCTTAATTAATTAATAAGTTCTGTAGACCTACCAACATCATTTTCACAGATCACCAGGGGTGTTCAGGCCTTTGTAATTCACTCCCATCCAATCTCACATAAGTGGTTGTAACTGTCTTTGAATGAACAAAGGGCATGGTATGTGTGGACATCAGTGTGTAGACAGGGACAGTAAACACATTTACCAGAACATTCCAGTTCACCTAAGCCGTAAGAACAGACTCAGAGCTGGGGAAACTGCTCACTAGGCGAAGTGCTTCCTGGGTAAGGGTGTAGGTCTGAGTTCAGTCCCTGATACCCAAATGAAAAGCCAGGCATGTAATCTCAGCACTGGGGAGATGGATACAGGAGACTGGCTAGGGTTCACTGAGAAGCCAGTTTGGCCAAATTGATGAGCTACTGGTTCAATGAGAGACTGTGTCTCAAAAGACAAGGTGGCAAGTAATTGCAGGGGACACTTGATGTTGATTCTAGGCTTTTACCAACATCTAATAACACTTGTACACGTGTGTGTGTGTGCGCGCGCGCACGTGTGTATACACACACACACACACACACACACACACTAGTCCCCACCTCCACCCAGCCTCAGCAGCAGGCTCTGTAATACTTTGGGATACAGGATTCTCAGACTTCAGGTAGCATTCCTCTCAGGAACCTTGGGACAAATCAGTGTCCCTTTCAAGAGAAGGCTGGGAGACTGGCTGGGAGAGCCATAGGCAGGGCCTCAGCATGCGGCTTTGTGGGCTGAGTAGACATTCAGCTCAACATTCCCCTAAAGTGTGCCTAGCCTTACCCTGTGGCCCCAGCCTTGGGAATTATGTAAGGCAAAAAAAAAAGAGCACCTACCCTCTGCAGGCCTTCCTAGGCCCACCTGGGAAGTGCTGGCCCTGCTCATGGGCGTGCATGCACTGGCTTGACCATGAAGATACAGGGGTCTTAGGATGATCAGAGCAGCCTTAGAGCGCCACTGTCTCTTTGATCTCTTGAAAAGTTCCTCTCAACCTAGAGGGAGGCTCTGTATCCACCCAGCAGGATGTCTGTGAGGTCCTAGACAATCCCCCATGTCCTTCCACTTGGGAGTAATCTACTCTCTATAGTCCAAACTCAACAGTAGCCTGCCATAGCTTTGGTACAGTCCCAAGAACAAAGTTGTAGGCTAATGAATAAGACCAGGTCTCAACAGAAACAGAAACCAAGGATTGAGGGTGCTAAGTTAATTATCCCAGGGGGAATTGCTTGTACCCCATGTAGGTAACAGCACCCTGAACAGCCTGCAGGGCTCTCAGGTGTCTGCTCTCTTATCTGATCTTTGAGCAGCAGGCTGAGCCTGGGGGTGGGGTCCCTAGTGCCCATTTTCAAAGGCCTCCTGCCCCTGTAATTAGGAAGAGCCAGAAGCACAGCCACTGCAGGGCAGGTGTTGAGCCTGCAGGGTGAGGTCTACATACTGACCTGGGAAGAATTAATCACTGTGTGTCTTTATTGAAGTATCAGAGGGGACCTCAGAAGGGGTGGCAGGGCAGCCCAGCAAGCTGGAGTTGACAGAGTATGATGGACACTTGAGTTGGGGGATGGGAAAGCATGTCAAAATAAACACTGCTTGGAAACCAAGGGGCCAAAGGATTTCATTACCACTGCTCAACAGTATGTCCATGCTAGAGAAGTGAAGGGCACTCAGAATTGAAAGGTGTGGCAGACAAAATGCTCTAACTTCAAAGGAAGCCAGGCAGGGCCTTGGTGGTCCGCCATTTATAAATGACCGTGCTGAGTGTCCTTGACAGAGTGGGTGCTGGACGGAGAGACCTGAGCTGATTCCCAGTGATCAAGATGACTTGGGAGTGTGCCTGCCACTATGTATGCAACTGTGGTGTGTGAGTACTTGTAACTGTGAGTATTGTGATTGTGTATGTACCAGTGGATGTGTGTATCTATGACTGTGTGTTACCTGTGATTGTGTGTACCTTTGACTGTGTGGGACTACAACTGTGTGTGTCTTTTTGAGGGTGAGAGAGGAAGAACTTACATCCCAGGGCAGAGTGATATGTGGTGACTTGTGTGGGTAGTCCAAAAGCCTGGAATTGGAGAAAACCGATGGAATCAAAAGAAGAACTAGAGAATCTCACTGATTGGGGATGAGGAGTTTGCTGGTTCAAAGGTGGGAAAATCACGGCTTCTGGCCCTGGAGGCTCCCAAGAAACAGACATTTCCAAATACTGGTCAAGAGCACACATATCCAAGAACAAGTTAGACTTAATATTTTTTCATAGTTTTTGAAGTCTCTTCCTGTCAATAACTTAGGATGAGACAGAGTAAGAGGATGTTTTTAAAAAATATTTTTAAAGATGTTTGATTTCTCTCTAAACCATTCCAATGGCTCAGAGTTAATCACTCCGATTAACAGATGGTGTGGGATGAAGCTGTCTGTAAGCAGAAGGCCAGTGAACTTAACAAGGAGGGAGACCCAAGGCAAAAGATTCTACACTGATTCCAGGCTGTGAGATACTCCTGAGAACAGAGCCCTTTTAACTTCCTTAAACCTAAACCCAACGTTACCTTAGCCAACTGTTCAGCAAGGCAAAGAGGGATCTAGAACTTCCTAGGTAGATACAAGACTTTCCAGGCCTCCAGGTCCAGTAAATGTGAAGACTGTGTATGTGTCTGTGTGTGTGTATCTGTGTGTGGCTCTGTGTGTGTATGTATACATACAATCACAAGAAGCAGTTATATAGATTTAATCGTACAAGCTTGAACTACCTCATTGAAAAGACTGGTTTTTAAATAGTAAGTCACTGAACATCTCAAGAAAGCAAATGTCTACCTTATAATCCAGATGGTTGGGGTGCCACCAGATGGTTGGGGTGCCCCAACCATGAGGGTGGCTGCTTAGCTGGGAACAGGGGAACCTCTCCAACCCCCTCTAATAAGATGAATGCTGGCAACTCCAGCCCCATCTCTCTCTGCCCCTCCATGCCTCCCTCCCTGCTTCCTTCCCTCTTATTGATCTCCCTATTTCCTCATCTCTCTTGGCTTCTCCTCTTTGTCTTCATCCTGCACTCACACATGCCCTTCAGCATAATTTTCACAGTAGACATCCCTTCTCCACAGTGGCACCTTCTGCTGTTTCAGTTACCCATCACCTAGAGTGGTGGAAACATTAAGTGGAAACTTCTAGAAATAAACAGTTTGCAAGTTCTTAGCCACTTTTATAACATCATATTGCTGTAAATATTCAACTTTATTTCTAATTAATCTCTTCATGGGCCTAATTTATAAACCAAACACAATTGTAGGCAGTGGTGTCCAGGTAAGCACAGAGTCAATTTAGGGCTTGATACTGTCTGAAGTTCTGGTCACCCATGGTGGGTCTTGACACATATTCCCTGTGAGTAAGGGGACAGCTGTGAATTGATTGTTAAGTGAAAATTACAGCCAGGATGTTGAAGGTCATGGAGCTGATGGAAGTGACCCTGGGAAGCCCACTTCATTCACACTCATGGGGGAGTCAGGCCAGGTGATGAGCGAGCAGGAGAAACCCAGCAAGGATGACTGTAGGGGAAGAGACTCAGGGGTCTCAGGCCCAAGAGAAGCACCTCAAAGATATTGATGAAATCCTGTAATGTGTTTATGAAGGGAAATAAAAAATGCATCCTTCTGTGGGGGGGGCCTGCTATGGAAGTCAGTTGACAATAAAGGAGCCCCTTGGGCACCTCATAGGTGTCAAAACGGACTCCACATTCATCAATACCTAATTGGCTTTTATTGATATTCTTAGTTAATGCAGAGCTTGCTTTTATAACTTCTAATAGTGGGTTTACTTTTATTTTATCTTTGTGGGCCCATGTCTTAGTTTTTTGCTGTGTGTTGCCCCCTGCCCCCCCACTTTAGGCTTCATTGTTTTTCAGGACAATGGTGAAAGTTGCTAATTCTCTTCTACATACGGTGAGAGCTCGGCTCCCTTTGTTGACTAGTGCATCTCAGGTACGTTCTCAGTGGCCATGACCTTAGACTGGCCATGCCAGGGCCTCTGCCCCAGGGTGCCTAATTCTGTGCTAAGTTCTTGTGTTCACCGAGCAAATACCTGAGCAGAGCATCTTCGCTGTCCGCTGAACGTCATCTGACAGTACAGTTGGAACCCAGTTCCAGACCTTCACGACTGAGTAGGAAGGACGAGGGATGGAACCCAGGGGTTAAAGCCTTTGCCTAGCAGGTATGATGCCCTGGACTGGATCCTCAGCACAACAACAATAAACAAATAGATAATAGAAAGGAAGGAAGAAAGGAAGAAGAAAGAAAGCCAAACCACACATAGCGGTATATGATCGCAATCCCACACTCAGTTGGAGGTAGTAGGATCAGGAGTTCAAGGTCATCCTTGGGTATCTAGTCAGTTTGAGGTCAGCTTGGGATACAGGAGAGCCTGCCTCCAATAAATAAATAACTAGCATATAAGTAAGATTGAAGACCAAGTGTAGGCTTGGACATTTGGTTGTGTTTTCAAGTTGTGTCAATCAAGGAAGAATCCAGACAGCAGGTGTCTAGTTTGGATGGCAGTGGGCAGACCAGCATAATTCAATTTCACAGAATCATAATCTTCAATCTTAGGGCTCATCAGCTGTCACCTCATTTTCACAGATGAAAACTCTGGAGAGATGAAGGTAGCTAGTACCAGCCTGTTACTGCCCCTTTCATCCTCTTCAGGCCTCTCCTACACTGTGGTGGGGACCAGAGTCTTGAAGGGTGGGCCAGGCCCTAAGGCCAAAAAAAACAAAAACAACAACAACAACAACAAAAACCACCACCACAACCACCACCACCACAAAAAACCCATAATGAAAATTGTCTTTGAAAATGCTGAAAAATCCATTCTTGGGTATGAATTTGTGTGTACAAGTGAAAGCAGAGATGTCCACAGACAGCGTGTTGGCAGATAAGCTAGAAGAAGAAGGGGAAGGCCATCTGGGCATTCACCCACCTGGGCGGCTCTGGAGCTAAGCAGTAAATCCAGGCACAGAAGACAGGGGCATGAGGAGGTCTCAGGTGTCCCCGCTTCTCTCCGGGGCATGGGCCCTTTGGTTTTAGCACTAAGCCTCAGAAAGGCCTGTGCTGTCTTAATGGAGTGGTTTGCTGTGATGGGGATTAGGCAAGATACTAGAGTTGCGGTCTTCCTGGGTCAGGGGCCGGTGAGATGCAGGTGACATCACGTCATTTACATGTATATGCGATGGGGTTTAGCCTTTCCCCTGCACACCTGACTCTTACCAGCTTGGAGACAGGGGGCAATTTTCCACCAAGTGCCAGCTTGAGCCAGCTGGATCTGGTTAGCTCAAGACTGACCTTTCAAGGCCATGGGGGAAGTTCACCAAAAAAATCTTGTTCTGAAAATGATTTTTCCACTGTGTTTCCCAAGCTGGGGTCTCACTTGGGAAGCACTGTGGGTACAGCTTGTGTGTACATATGAACATTCAGCCACGGGCTCTTGTGTTATATTCCAGAAGGGGCTGGGAGATGGCTCAGTTAGTAATGTGCTTGTCACACAAGTGCAGAGACCTGAGTTCAATCCCCAGCTGGGGCTGGGGCTGGAGAGATGGCTCAGCACTTAAGACCGTAGACTGCTCTTGCAGAGGACCTGAGTTGGTTTCCCAGCATGCACCTCAGGCAACTGGCTATTGTCTGTAAGTCCAGCTTTGGGATCTTGAACCCTCTTCTGGCCTCTGTAGGCACCTGCACTCACATGCACATACCCTTGCACAGACACATAGCACTTTCTTGTTTTTGAAAGGCTGGGTTTGATGGGGTGCACCGATCCCAGTGCTGCGGAGGTAGAGACATGAAGATCTCTGGGGCTCAGTGGACAGTCAGCCTAATTAGGGTCCAACCTTGTCTCAAAAAAGAGAATGAATAATACCCCCAGGTTGACCTCTGGCCTTCACATGCGTGCATACATGAGTACCTATATACACATGCACACCCATATCTATACCTGCACACATGCACACTCAAAGGAAAAAAAGAAAAGAAAAAAGCATCTGAGAACTCCATCAATCTGTCCAAAGGGCAGACCCCACCTGAGCGAGGCTGTTGGGGCGTTCGGCTGTGTGGCACAGGACGTGCACTGCTTTGATGTGCTGTACCCTGGCTTTCAGAACATAATAGGGGGAGGGGGCAATGGGTGCCACATCCCTGGGACTTGTTTGTGTTTCCAGTGGGACATTCTCTTCTCAGTGAGCTGGAAACGAAGCCGCTTCCAGTCTCATTACCATCCGCCTAATATTGCAGTTATTGACCCAGGGCTGCAGAAAGAATCTGTTAATTAGTTTGGGCGGCTGTTGTGTTTCTATGTGCATCTCTCTCGAATGGATGACATATCCGCTTTGATTATTATTATTATTGAGATTCCTTGCAGTAAAAAGGCCTTTTCCATTAAGTGAGCCCTGTCCTGTTTACTCTGGAGCTGGGGCTGGGGTACATTAGAACATTCTGTGGTAGAAAGATTACTCTTATATATTTCCTTAGAAACGAATTTTGCGGAAGCGAAGGGAGAACATTGATGTAATGGAGGTTAATTATTTGAGTTGTTTTTTTTTTTTTTTCTGGGTGGATTGGAAGGCCTGCCACTCTTCTCAGTACACAGACTAAAATTGGAACACTGAAGAGGAACCGAGTGTGGCCCTGTGCCCGATGACACATCCGAAGCCATACTGATTGAAGGAGATGTTTTATGGAATGATAAGAAGTACATTGGGTTTATGATCTGCTGTTTCCGGCAGGCAGCATGGCTTACAGCAGTAAACATGGTGATGTTCTCGCTGTATCTCTAAAGGGAGTCTGTAGAAACAGCTCTCAAATTTAAGTTTAGGAAGCAATCTCTGCAGTCTCGAAGGCTCATCTCTGTCTATACCTCTGGGCAAACTTGTGAGGAATGACTCTTGTCCTCATTGTGCAGACAGGAAAACTGCAGATAGAGACATGCGTCTACTGACCTGTATGCAATCCCTCAGAGGAGAAATCTGGTGGACTGCGTAATAGTTGGCTTTACTCAGTTCAAAACGTCCACGTGTTCCCTCAGAAATGGTGTTGAACTGGAGTGGGTGGTAACACTCACCAGTAATCCCAGACCTGAGAAGGCAGAGGCAAGAGGATTATTGTGAGTTTGAGACCAGCCTGGACTATGGAGTAAGACACTGTCTCAAAAAGCAACAACAACAACAACAACAACAACAACGATAACAAAGCCAAAAACAAAGAGAAAGGAAAGAAAAATAGGGTTACATCCACATGACCCCTAAGTAATTATTTACTTATGTTTTGTTTCAAGATCACTCAAAAAACAAACAAAAAGCAAAAACAACCAAACTAACCAAAAACAAAACAAAACAAAAAAACCACTCAAAACCTTACATTTATTTAAAACAGAAACTATTTACCATTTTAGCAAGTAGAAGACTGATATGGTATACTCAAAGGCAGTGTAACAAAGCTAAGCAACACTACAGACAAGATGTTTGGTTAATACATTCTAGCCAGAGTCCTGTGGGCTCAGGCCCATGAGCTCAAGTTACATTGTGCCTCTGAAGAAATTGGCTACTGTGGGGAGCATCTGAGACCAGTTGAGACCTTTTTGTATGATCTGAATGTTGAGAGGAACTAGGTTGGTATGGCAGGAGAGAAAGATACAGAGAAGGGTCAAATTAGTATATGAAAACATTCCTGTTGGCAGAGAAACATGGGCCCCACCAGCACCAGCACCAAGGCTCTTGGGAACAGAGATGGTATGCTGTGAGAATGAACCCAGAGTGGGTCCTGGTCTTTCCAACAGCACCTGCCATTAGTCCTCAGATATGTCATCCTTAATAAAACTTGTCTGCTGCTCTCCATCTGTCCCTGGTCCAATTTTCCTTGTTCTGGACACAGGGATCTGGAAGTGACAGTGTGTGCCCCCTGCACCCCAATTTCTGCCTGTAACACTGGTGGCGATCCCCAGGCACATGTTCAGAAGGATCTGGAGGGAGCCAGAGTTGAGGCTTTGTCTTCCAATTTAAAGAGAGAGAGAGAAGAGAGAAGGAAAGGGAGAGAGGAAAGGAGGGAGGGAGGGAGAGAGAGAGAGAGAGAGAGAGAGAGAGAGAGAGAGAGAGAGAGAGAGAGAGAGAGAGATGATTTCTCTTTAATGACTTCCATGGATACTACCTCCAAAATGCTGTAATACAGTCAATGAGGCTGAGGCTTGGGCAACCATTTCCCATCCAGCACCTCTGTCAGTGAGATTGGAGTTAGAGAATCACGCAGGCCTTGATCTATGACTCCCGAGGGACCATGTGATGCTGGTGTGGAGGTCAGAAGTTGATGTTGGGTCTCTTTCCCAGCTGTTTGCCATCTTGCTTTTAAGACAGGGTTAATCACCAAACCTGGAGCTTGAAGATTTGGCTAGGCTGGCTGGCTGGCCAGCAAGCCCCCAGAGAGTTGCCTGCCCCTGCCTCCTCAGAGCTGGGTCTGTAGGCGCATGGTGCTATGCCTGGCTTCTACTTGTGTGCAGGGGTGAACTCTGGTCCTGTGGCTGAGCCCTCCCCTCAGCCTCCTGCTTCACAGTTTCAGCAGAGACTTTCAAATTGCTTGCTAATTAATCTCTGCCTGTAGCATATTAGAAGATCCTTCTGTCCCTTCATCTCACCCAGCTGTGTCCTCTGACCCCCCACAATGTGAGGCATGCTGCCCTTGGAACCCAAAAACCCCAGGCCTCTCTGCTTGCTTCTCCCCGAGTCTCCTCCCCATGTCTCAGAGTTGTGAGCATCACCACAGGCAGGAACCTGAGAGTTCTGCTCAGAATCTTTTTCTGTTTAGATCTCAGAGAAGTTTCTCCTGAGCAAACTTGAAGTCCACTGGGCACAATTTGATGTTCTTTCCAAATATTAATTGATTTGTTCTCCAGCAGAGGCATGATGTCTCAGCCCTGCTCAGGGACAGTCTTGTCACTGCTAAGGACACAGAGCCACACAGGACTTCCTCTGTGCCTGGCCAATTCATTAGACCCGGTTAGCAATTTGCAGAAGAGATTAATTGATTTGCAGGCTGCTGAGCCCTGAGTGTTAGTCAGCCCTCTCCTGGCAGCAAGCTCAGAGAAGCACAGGCCACCCCTGGGAACCCAAGAGAGCCAACAGCAATATGGAAGGCAGTGAGCAAAGACTGGAGAGGGGGTCATTCTTCATCACAAACAGGAGCTTAGACATGGCTATCTTGATCCCTTCTGGGTCAGGGTTGTATGTAGGGCCCAAAGCAGGGACTTCTGGGATAAAACAAGAAGACTGGCCATAGAAAATGTGGGTTTCTTAATTTTTTTTTTTTTGTGGTGTGTGTGTGTGTGTGTGTGTGTGTGTGTGTGTGTGTGTGTGTGTGTGTTCAGATGAACACATGCTCCACCTTTTTTCTTTTTCTTTTTCTTTTTTTGGTTTTTGAGACAGGGTCTCACGATGTATTTCTGGCTGTCTTAGAACTCACTGTGTATACCAGACTGGCCTGCCTCTGCCTTCCCAGTGCTGGGATTAAAAGCGTATAATATCGGGTCCATTTGAGCCATTTTCGTTCTTTCTTTCTTTTAAATTTTTAATTATGACGTGTGTGTGTGTGTGTGTGTGTGTGTAGGAAAAGGAGGAGGAAGAGGTCAGAGGGCTCTCATATCCCCTGGAGCTGGAGTTACAGGCCTGTTGCGGATGCTGGGAATCGAACTCTGGTCCTCTGCAAGAACAGTATGTACTTCTAACCATTGAGCCATCCTTCCAGCCCTCTCCACCTTACTTTTTGAGTCAGGGCCGTTAGGCTGACTAACTAGAAATTCCCCTCAAATTCTCATCTCTCTATTAATTTTTAATAATTAATAATTAACTGGCATTATTCTGGGAGTGCTAGAAGTAGAACTCAGGGCTTCCTGTTTGAGGGGCAAGCACCTATGGCCTAAACCATCTCCCAAGCCCTTTAAAGATTTCATTGCGGCTCAACTGATGCCCTGTTGTCTGATTTTGAACACTGGACATTGTATACCTGTGTTAGGAAGATTCTGTTGTGAGGAAAGTAGACTTGATTCCAGTTTGACACACACACACTAATTACAATTTTAAAAGAAAGAAATCAAGAAAATGGCTCAGCACAGCAAGGGGGTAAGCAAGAGAAAGAAGGAAGGAGCCATTATCTCACGTAAAAGGAAAATAAATAATGGCTTCAGGTTTGCCTGATGTCTGCTGGACTTGGTTACTTTGTCTCTGGGCAACAGGAACCTCCACAGACTCCCCATGCTTCTGTGACCTCAGCTGCTTGTCCCAGCCCAAGTCCCAAAACTAAATCTCTTGAGCCTAGCCTGGGTCGCTGCCTGTCTTTAATCCAGCCATTGAGATGTTGTATGGCCACCCGCGGGGATTTAATCACCTCTGTGGAGCTGCCTAAAAGAGGAGGGGTCAGAGAAGTGACCAGAGAAGATGTTGTTTATCCATGCAAACTTGGAGATGGTGTTGCGCCCTAGATTAATGCAAGGAAACACGTTCTTATGAGTGGGTGCTTGCTTTGACACCCCATGAGGGAGGAAGGCCGCAGAAGATGCCATGGGCACTCCTCCAGGTGCTCAGGGGCCAGCTAGAGGACCACGTCTCCTTTATGAAGGAGATAAGTCCTGAGGTTTGCATGCAATTACTGGCCCTGCTGTGTGCCAGGCAGTGTGTGGGAGCAGAAGACGGGCAAATGGGAACCCGGCATGGCCCTTGTCCTTTGGGAGAGCTGGGTCTGGCAAGGGGAGCCGACAGAGACTGGTAAACAAGGCATTACAGATGCAGCGCGGTGAGCTTGCTGATGTGATTAAGCTTCCGAATGAGGGGTCTTGACAAGGCCGGCTAGAAGAGAAGGAGGGCCGGGCAGACAGGAACTGGAGGGGGGCTGCAGTGCCGCACCTGTCCCCAAGGCCTCTCCATCCAGCCCCCACTGCAGATGGAGGGCTGGGGTCTGGGGGATGGCTGGTATCTCCATCCTCCCCGCTTCCCTCCTTGAATCATAAAGATTATTTTTTTAAAACCATACTGCTAAAACAGCCAGTGGAGGCAAATAGCACATAACCACTATTTACCTGTTTATCTAAAACTCTGTTTCCTTAGAATCATTAATAGAGTCTTGTTTACCAGAGTAACTTGTTCTCTCTCTCTCTCTCTCTCTCTCTCTCTCTCTCTCTCTCTCTCTCTCTCTCTCTCTCTCTCTCTCCCTCTCCCCATCACTCCCTTTGTTTTTTGAGTCAGGGTCCCATGTAGCCCAGGCTGGCTTTGAACTCCCTATGTAGTCCAGGATGACTGTGAAATGATCTTTGTGCCTCCCACCACCAGAGTGCTGGGATGACAGATGTGCACCGTCATGCCTTGTTTATGTGCTGCTGGGAATTGAACCCAGGGCTTTGTGTATGCTAGGCAAACACTCTACTGACTGAGCCAGCTCAGCTGGGAGATGGGGAGGTAGGATGGAGTCTGAAGGAGTGGTCGAGATGGGGTTACTTGAAACAATAAGCATGTTTTCATGCAGATGGGAGAGGGCTTCTGAAAGCCTTTCGGTAAACTATACCTTTGGTTTAGGAGAGTCCCCTTCCCAAAGGTACTACAAACGAAGTCTGAATTTTGTTCTAGAATTTTCTCATGTGGAATGTTAGAACAAGCAACCAAATGGAAGCAGAGGATGGAGTAGGATGAACAGCATCCTCATCCCTGTTGGGTCCTCCACTCTCATCCGCTACCACCCCTCCAGTTCCCAAGCAGCCTTTTTGGTTAGAACCTTTAGGATTAATTCTAACTAAGGTGTTAGCAGAAAAGCGAGACAGAAAACGTCCTCAACAGTGAGTCCTGGAGGGGACTTGTTAGGTGATGTGCCACCAACCTCAGGTGACAGAATCACAAGGAGAAGGGGATTTGCAGTTCAGTCCTATAAGCCCCCTGATGATGTCATGGGGAACGTTTGATTTTGATGCTAATAGCCTTTTGCCACCTGCCTAACCTTTTCCTAATCCCTTTGCATCAAGAGGGGTTAGGTGTCCACATCTGGCTGGGAGCTGAGAACAGGTTGTTTTGATGAAACTTGTTTTTGCCGGAGCATCTGCTGTCCTAACGCTTTGCCTTGAAATCCCCCAACTTGTACCCAGCTCACCTGGGAAGCCGCTGTCCTCGCCTCTCAGCTTCCTGTGAAGCCGCGGGCGGGGGCGGGAGCGGGGGCGGGGGGCACACAAAGACCGGTAATTTCATTTGTGGACTTAGAATTCATTTGTTTCTAAGTCAAGGGACATCTGTCTCTTTTTGCCCGAGGCTTTCATCTGTAAAATGGAGTATAGTCACCGCTCCTGTGATTCATCTAATCTGGCTCTTGTCTAGGAGTCCTGACTCACACCAAGGTGGGCGGGTGGGGGGGGGAGGATTGCTGAGAGGCCCACCTTACAGGGGTCCTCAAGGTCCTAGCGCTGTTTACAAAATTATGGCACTCAGCATGGTGACCATGGTAGTAGACAGTAGGGGGCGCACTACCGTTTTTACCCCAGAGACAATGGTTTGCGCCCATAGGAGTGAGCCATGGAATCTCATTCAGGGAGTGGGTATCTAGGGAGACGCAGGGAAGGCCAGTTATATGGTTCATGAACATCTCCAATGGCTGTCCCAGAGGGAGCTCAAGGAGTCCCTGGTACTCTGATCAAGGTCCCTAGCCTCCAGACAGGCGCCCCGATTCCTGCTGGCCTTCACCCCAAACTTGGATGCTGGCAGGGAGGTTGGAGAATCAGCTACAACAATAAGCAGCTTCCTGCTTCCTCATTTGAGGGTTTTCGTCCAATGTTTTCCCTCATCTGATTTTCAATATGGCCCATGGGGTCAGAGGTGTCTATCAAGGCCACCCCCTCCCCATCCTCACTGGCAGGGAGCCATGCCCAAGTTCATACGTGCAGGAAAACATAGGTCCTTAGATTCCCCCACCCCTCTCCTACAACTCTTAAAATGTTGGCTTATTTCTTTAACTTTCATAAGTATTTTTTTTTTGTCCCAGTCTCAAAGGCATTAGTGTTTGAGGGCTACAAGGCACCTGGCATGCTGAAGACGGACAAAAGCCACTTCTAAGCACAAACGTTTGAAATTATTAAGTGTTCATTAAAGCACCCCCGGGTGCACAGCACTCTCAGGGATGTTTGCTTCTCAATTTTCTGTAATTTCCTTATTTTTTTTTCTTCTAGCTAAAGGCAGACGAAAAAACGAACTCCACGCATTTGAGTCTCTGAATCATAGTTAATGTGCGACGCCCCCTCCCTTAACTGCCTGTTTCCCCGCTGCCTCCTCTGTCGCCTTTCTTATCAATCTGATAAACTTCTTATTCCTTTTAACCCCTACTCCGACTTCCACTCGGGACATGAATGCAAAAGCCCCCCCCCGCCCCAGCTCTCTCTACACCCCCCTCGCTTTGGGCAGGGGGCTGCGGGCTGGAAGCCGCAGAAAAATCGAGAAGGTTGTGGCGCAGCAGCTCAGGAGCGGGGAGCGGGGAGCGGGCAGAGACTGGGGGCAGCTGTCTGGCAGGTGGCTGCAGGCTGGGTACAGAGCACATCCTGGGCAGCCGCCCACGGGCCCCAGCTCCCCCCCCCCCCAAGACTGGCTTCCGGGGGGACTGGGGAGCTGCGGCAGTGTGTGGACTGTTCTGGAAAAACACAAAGCTCCGAGCCCCCTCCCATCCGCTCTCCTGTGACTCTGGTCTTACATGAGCAGAGAGAACAACAACTAAAAGCTGTTTTTCTCTTTCCCTTTCTTTTTATTTTTTTTAACAACAACCTCACATAACCTCAAAAAGTTAGCCATGAGTTTACCAAAAACTTTTTATGAAACTATTTTAACCTCTGGTGGGGGTTAAAAACAAGCTCTGTGGATTTATTATCTTGAAAAAAAAAAGCGGAGCATGACTCTGTATTTGCTGGAAAATTGTCTTCCAAGCTTCAACGGCTCCCCCTACCGCCGCCTGCGAGGAATCGCAGGCGCCGACTGCAGCAGGAGCTGAGGACTGCAAGCTGCCGGGGACCGGGTCCCCAGCGGGTGTCTGGACCCCCACCACTGCATCCCGGGTCTGCTCCGAACCCAAACCCGGACCCTTTGCTAGGCCTTAGCTTATATTCTTTGGAGTTCAAGGGGCTAAACTGGGAGCATCTCGATCGCCAGCTGGGCTTGTTCTGCAAGCCTGAGCTGGACCCCTGCAGTGCAGGCGACACTTACAGTCTGAGCACGCAGGCGACCCTTGCTTGTTTATTCCTTTTCACTGCTTTCACGTAAATGCCACCCAGATGTACTAAAGGAAGAATGATGACCCCCCCCCCCAGGAAGAAGGACAGGAGTGCAGGCGGGGGGCCTGGTAGAAGTTTAGCGTTGCAGAGAGCAGGGTGAGGGGTGGGAACCACCTGGAGATGGGGTGAGGGTCCCTGCGAGGAGGAAGCTGGATGTGCCCCCACCCCGCCCCCAAACACACTGGCTTTCGTTCAGAACTAGCCATGTTTTTACGAAGTACCCGGGGCGGGGGGGGGGGGGGGGAGAGAAAACCGTTCAGAAAGCCAATGTAAAGCTGGGGCCGAGAGGAGCTGGCTCGCAGCCTGCCTAGCCAAGGCAGCAGCAAGCAGCCAGGCTTGGGGCATCTGGGCCCTCACACCTGGAGTCCTGTTGGTGAAGACTGGGCTTTGCTTCTGTGCCTCAGTATCCCACCTGAGGAAGACAATGACAGTGCTGGGGGGGGGGGGGGAGCAAAACAACAAAAAAATCCCGGTAACCTCAGCTCCCATACAGGGAGAAAGCCAGATCTAATCTTTACGGAAACATCTAGAATTTGGTACTAGATTGATCTTCCAGTGTTTACATGATGCGCACCCTTGCGCACACACACACACACACACACACACACACACACACACCCGATTTCAACACCGTCAAGAGATCTTTGTTACTGAGGTCGTTGGGGGGGGGGGTGCTCACTGCCATTTCTCATGTCATCCAGGCTCAGGAAAGACAAAGGGCAAATCCAGTTGTGGCTGTAGCTTTTTTGGGGTCCATGGGTTGGATTTGAGGGAAAACAGTCCCCCCCCCCCCCCCAGCCTGGGAGACTGTAGGAAGACAGTAGCTTTTCCATAGCTGCAACTCTTTAGAAGTCCCTTGGGGGATGCGGTTGCACTTGGGGAAGGCGCACTTCCTCTTGTCATCCGGGAAAAGTCTGTTACCCCCACCCACCCACCCCCGGGGGCATGTGTTCTTCCTTCCCAGCTTCTCACTGAACCAGGCCCGTTTCAAGTTTGGCCCTTGGCTCCAAAGGTTCATTTGTGGTTTGGGGGCATCTTTCCTAAGACGGACTCTTTCTTGAGTATACTGAAGGTTCCCGTGAACCAGAGAGAAGGGCTCTGATCTAGCCTAGGCTCGTGTCTCTCCTGATGGTAGGACCTGGTGTTCTGATGCCTCTAGTGGTGGACTCCAGCATAGCACCCTGTTGCTTTGTCCAGAAGCCATTTCCTAGGGAACTAGGTTCTAATTGTTCCTTCCCCATTTTCCCTCTTGACATGAGGACTGGCTATATAGTCCAGGCTGCCTCAGACTTGTGACAATCTTCCTGCCTCATAGTTGCCACCCCACCAGGCTTTACATATTGTTTCTCACAAAGGGCAATCTAGCATCCTATTGTATCCTAAATCATTGAACGTTGTGATGGAGACCATTAAGAACCAAAGGCATGTATTGCATCTACCTCTGTCCATATGAGTTAAATAGAATATGTTGTTGACTCTCACAAACCCACAGGTTAATGACTCAGAGGAAATTGGTGGTATATGTTTTAATCTTAAAGCAATTATTTTTCTTTTGCAGTTGCTTCTGGGTTCTGCAGGGATTTCATTTCTGTCATTTCTGCCCATCCCCTCTGTAGAGTGAGATGCTGCTAAGTGGCAGAGGAAGCTCTTCATTTTCAGTTATTAATTTCTATCTGTTGTGTTCTGTTGTATCTAATTTTAATTAATTGAAGTGACATTTTATTATAAATGCAATGCATAATTTAGGAAAACTGAAAAAATGAGAAACCTTCTTAGTCCATTCTAAGTAACTGCATTTTGAAGCTCAAAATGAACCAGATCTGGCATGTTCTGGAAGCTTCTCTAAAGGGCAGGATTAAGCTTCTCATTTTGTTTGTTTTTGTGTTTGCTTTGCCACAACTGAGGTTCAACAGCTTGAGTTTCCAGAAGCTCCCGAGGACATGGGGCATACTTCTTCACTCCTCATCTAGCCTCTCCATAAATTTGAAGATCTGCTGTGCAGTCATCTGAGGAGTTAGATAAGGAAGGAATTGATGGTTTCTGTCAGTGTGCAGAGCAGAATGGGAAGCCAGAGGAATCAATGCCGGCTGGAATCGGCTATTTCTAGAAAAGACCAGCTTCTTCCCTAAGTCTGTGATTTGTTTCTCAGATGCAGATCCATTAGATACTTCATGGGAGACAGGAGCAGATGACCAAGCCTTGCATTTTGTGTCTGCCATTAGGTAATGTTAGTTAAATCTTTCATCTCACCTTTGGGGTGAGCATAAGGTGCTGGGGGTCACCTGACATGCAGGGTAAACAACCATTTCATCTTCTGGGGTCTCAGGAAACATCAGTGTCCCTGTGGGTTGGGAGAATGATTGAATATCCATCACTACTCCTGGTACCAAGAGTCTAAAATCCAAGTCAAAAAGACTTAAGCACAAAGCAAGTCTGTTTGTTTTGTGGGTATTTAGCTGGACTAGGGACTTAAGCCATGGCCCTACATGTCATTCCTAAAAATCAGAGTTAGTATCCTTCTTGGATACTTCTGGTTATCTCTAGGCTATCCTACCTCTGATGGCGTCCAGTGGCTTCTAGTGGCCCCACAGAATCCTCCCCACTTAGTAATTGCAGTAGGGAGATTACTAGCCAAAGTCCCAGCATGGAGTCTAATTTGGGGAAGTTCTAGATGTTGGTAGCCCTGGGTCCACTCCTTCACCAAATGGGAGGCGGCAGTTGAGTGGACCACTGTGTTCTGAGGAAAGGTGTCTTCTAAAGAAGAATCTGGTGAGGAACGGCTGTGGAACATAGATGGTGGGGGTACTTTCACCTCCAAAGAGGTAGAGGAGAGCAGGAATTTTCACAGCCAGTGAATTCTATTCTGCACATTATGGGCCACATGTCAGGGGGGTCTTAGTAGATTCTGGCAAAGGAGGGCACTGACCCAGATGGTTTTTATTCCCATGTCCTGTCTACAGCCCTCACCTCTCTGAAGGATTGCTTTTGATCAACAGAAGCCATTTCTCTCTAGCTTCTTCCTGACCTGTACTTCTCCCAGGAGCACACCTCTGGAAAATCATCTCCAGGAGAACTGGACACCAGTTATCTATAAGTTCCAAGATGGAGCCATGTACCATACACGCTCCATACCCCCTTTTTTTTTTCAACACAAAGAAGGCAAAGGGTCTGGGGGACAACCTAAAACACAGCAGAGATTAGAGGAAACAGGCCAACTTCTACTTCCGACGCTGTATTGATTACGATGGTGGCCTGGGTCCCTTTAAGTCCCTGTTACATAAAGTGCTGGTTGGTGACATGTGTTCTGCTCACATTTCACGAGGCAGCTGAGCTGAACTTGCAATGTGCGTCTTTAATAACGTCTTTGTCATCGCCGGAGCTGCTGGCTTGAGTCACCTAATGTGGCTGTCAGGGTACAGCTCTCTGCTTTCATCCCAGCTCTTTGAGATTTAGAACCTTTAGATCCCGAGGACAATGCCATCATAGAGATTTATCCTCAGCCCTAAGAGCCCATTTTCACTCAACATTAGGACAGTCACTTTCATTTTTCCAGTAGATGCCTGTTCGCAATTTTCACAAAATATGTTCTATTTTGCTTTTCTAAGGCGGCCTTCAAGAGATTTGTTTGGAGCAACATGTAGGGCTTATAATTGTATCCCAAATGTCTGGACTAATGACTGTATTTGTGTTAAAATCACCCCCATTACCTTTTCCAAAACTAATTTTCTCAGATAATGTCTCTGAATAAACCGAACCAGCATCCATTGGCGTCATATCAGGCTAATGTGTTTTTCTGAGTAGCATTTTGTAATTCAAAGTAAAGGACTCATGTTCCTCCGCTCAGGATGGGGCTGTGTCCTGATATGCCCACGGCTAAGCAGAGAACACCTGAAGCCCACATGTGCGCCGAAGTCCTACCTAACGTACCGCACACCCACCCTTGACATGGGACACTGTGGGGTGGCAGTTGTTGTCCTTGGTGGAGGGGGGGCTGACAAGTGGTTGCAGTCACCTTCAAGAGACTGTAGGACCCCACAGAATCAGCACCAAAATGGATGGTGCTCAGTGGCTACTGAATGCACCTTACCTTTTCACCAATGCGAAGCTCTAAAGTCACCTAGGCAACCCATTGTAAGATGCGAACCATTTGGTAATTGAGAGAGGGCCCTATCAAATGGAAGGCTGTATGTATTTGGTCATGCTCCCTTTTCTTAGGATAACTTTTTTGGGGGGAGAACCCGGTTTTGTGGAGAGTCCTTAGCACAACATATTCTCTGAGAGGTCCGATGGGACTGAAATGGGGCCAGAGGCTCTTGCTAGACTAGAGTGCATGTCTGAAGGTCAGATGAGATTTGACTGGACATGGGGCAAGAATGCTTGCTTTATTCTAATATAAACAGAAGACCTGCCACCTACACAGTACCCTGTATATGGCTGTTCAGGATCAATTCTACATCTATGTGCTATTCTAAATAGTCATCCATTTTAACCTTCCTTAAGAATGTGCATGTCAATAAGGCTTGATGCACATATAAACTCACAGAGACTGTGACCACATGCACAGGGCCTACATGGGTCTGTGCCAGATGAGGTCCTAGAGCTTAAAGGAGAGGTAGGCACATGACCCCATCCCTATCCCAGAAGCTATATCCAATTGATAGCCACTTGCAAATGAAGAATAGTGGTCTCCAAGGGAGTCTAACTGGAGACACAAACCACTCTATTTATTTCTCATTTATTTATTTATTTTTGGTTTTTCAAGACAGGGTTTATCTGTGTAGTCCTGGTTGTCCTGGAACTCACTATGTAGACTAGGCTGGCCTTGAACTTGCAGAGATCTGCTTGCCTCTGCCTCCTGAATGCTGGGATAGTGTGTATCACCACTGCCTGGCTCACAAACCACTCTTAAGAGTAAGCCCCAACCAGGCCCAGCAGTAATGACCAAACACAAAATGAACTCAATGTTATCTTTGGAGGTTCTTTGTTTCATAATTTTGTCAGGGCATTAAAAACAAAAAACAAAAAACAAAAAAAACCTTACTGATCCTTTGTGTATACATTATGGCTGATATTGTGTTTTTCTGGGATTCCAATGTCTGAGAACATGTGTGCCTCTGTGTCTATATGTGTTTCTTGTGCTTTTTCTTTGGATCTTTTTCTTATTTGGTTGTTTTGTCCTTTCTGATTTCTTTGTTTTTGTTTTTATCTTATTTTATTTTATTATTATTTCTTAAATGCATGTTTGTTTTCTAATGAAAGACAGATCTGGTCTGAAAGAAGGGAGGTTGGGAGGAACTGGGAAGATTAAAAAAGGAAAACTGTAACCAGAATATATATATGAAAGAAGTCTATTCTCAATAAAAGAAAAATATGTGCATGAGAGCACATAGAGGCAAGAAGTTGACTTAGGTGTCTCCCTCATAGGCTCCTCCTTAGGGTAGAGTCTCCCACTGAGCCCTGACTTTGCTGATCAGTTAAATGGCTGATCAGTGAGCCTTGGGGCATGTCTCTGACTCCCCTGTGCTTATTCATGGGTTCTGGAGACTAGGCCTAAATCCTCATGCATACATGATAAGAGCTTTACCAACTGCCATCTCCCAGCCCCGTCGTAATTCAGTGCTGTCCACTGTTCAGCATGATGTCATCAGTGTCTATTGTCTTGTATGCTCTAAGAATGGTCAAGCAGGGGTCCTCTTAGCTAATGTCCATGGAGCATTTACTCTAGACCGATCATAGCAATGAGCCCTATCAGCATTACTTTTAAACTTTTTTTTCCAATTTTTTTTATGTGTATGTGTGGGAGTATGTGTGCACAAGAGTGCAGTTATCTGCAGAGGCCAGAAGAGGGCATCAAATCCCCCGGGGCTTGAATTACTGGTGGTTGGGAGTACCTTGATCTGGGTCCTGGGAACTGAACTTGGTTCTTGCAGAAGAGCAGCAAGCACTCTTAACCACTGAGCTATCCCTCCAGTTGATTTTAAAGCTTCCTTCCTTCCTTCCTTCCTTCCTTTCTTTTTGTGACAAGAATACAGGGGCTTTGAGACTCCTTCTAACGATGAGGAAATGGCTAGGACAGCTGACCAGCAACCTCACCAGTGCCCCAGCATCCTTCAGCTCACCTGAGCTGTGGTGTGGTTCCTGTGGGTAGCAGGGTCTCTGTGGCATCCTTGAGGCACTCATATTTGTGTGTGAGATGGGGAAAGGACACGAACTCTAGGAGCAAGCAGGCCATACTTGGCTACAAGGAAAACTGGGAAACAACAGTTTAGCCCCACAGTGGTGCACTGCTGCTGGGGGATGGATGGATTTCTGTAGGACTTCCAGCAATCCCTACATTGGCTGCTGTCTGGATCTGGTTAGGAGGTCACCTGGCTATATTGTCTTAAGAGTCCAGAATAGTGTTCTGGGAAGTTCTAAACAGCACTGGGCTTTTATTGATAAACAGAGGGAGGACAGGAGTGAGAAGTAACTCTGTGCCCTGACCTTGCAAGCTTTTCCATTAAGACAGTGATACAAAGCTTGATTGTAAATAATCTTATTTAGGGCCCAGAGCTAACTCAGTTGGTAAAGTGTTTGCTATGCAAGTGTGAGGACCTAGGTCTGATCCCCAGAAACCACATAAAAAAGTTGGCTATGGCAGCATAGGATTGTCATCCCATCAGTTGGGGAGCAGAGGCAGGTGGATACCTGGGGCTCCCCAGCCAGTCAGTCTAGCCTACTCCGTGAATTCTAGACCAGGAAGAGACCTCGTACATATGAACAACACTAAACTGGCTCAGCAGTATATTTATATCTATAGGTATTTCTATATATGGATATATAGCTATATAAGAAGTCATGAATTTGAGAAGGAGTGCATGGGAAGAGTTGGAGGGGAAGAGGAAGGAATGGAAATGATGTAAATATGATGCTCGTGTATGACGTTCTCAAAAAATAAATATAATTTGTAAGGGTGTACAGTTTTTGAGAAATGATACCCCAGGTTGACCTCTGGTCTTCACATGCACTCACATACAACATGTGTGTGTAGCCATACCCAAAAATGTGTGCACACACACACTCTATTTCAATAAAAAAAGGTTTCACTAAACCTTTGCATGCAATTATTTAGGTCAAGAGTTGGCAAACTTCTTCTGTGAAAGCCAAGTCACGATGACTTTTGACTGTAAGCCCTATAGTCCCACGGAAAGCACTCAACCACACTGCTGGAGAAAGCATCCAGCAATGAACAGATGTGGTTGTGTACCAATAAAACTTTATTTACAAAAACAAGTGGAAGATCAGATCTGCCCTTCAGACTATTGTTTGCTGGTTGCTGGTCCAGATAATCTACAGATAGGATGGAATGGTAAAGGCAAGGATATAGGGAGATTGTGGTATTTGGGGAGCAGGTAAAAGGTGAAGCTTTTACTGATGTTTCACATTATTGTGGAATTAAATATGACCAAGTCTGGACTTCTCCAATAAAGACCAAAACCCACAACGGGTTTAGGAAGTTTTTTTTCTCACAAATAACCGCTGGGGTGTAAATGGTCTAGGGCTTGTACAGTGCTCCATGGTGTGCTGTGGACCTGGGTTTCCTCTTTTTAGCCATCTGATCTCTTTACCATAGTCTTTCTTTTTCATATTCTAGAATGTCTGCAGCAGCTCCTGCTGTTCGGTCTGTGTGCTAGTGAATGGAGAGGAGGAAGGAGAGGACACACACCCCTGTGAGAGGCACGCCTTATAAATCGGGCACCACTTCTCTCATATTACCTAGGCCAGAGCTAAATGGGCTAGCCATGTTCAGCTGCAGAGTAAACAGGTTTTGGACCAGCAGGCCTGCGTACCTGCTGGGAAGTGGCTTCTTACAATGGTGGCACACGCCTTTAATCCCAGCACTCGGGAGGCAGAGCCAGGCGGATCTCTGTGAGTTTGAGGCCAGCCTGGGCGACCAAGTGAGCTCCAGGAAAGGTGCAAAGCTACGCAGAGAAACCCTGTCTCAAAAAAACAAAAAAACCAAACAAACAAAAAAACAAACAACAAAAAAACCCAAAACCAAAACAAAACAGAAAAACAATGATAAGGAAAGCGATCAGAAGGAGGCCACTCTGAGCTCTGCCACAAAAGTTAAGATACAGGCAGGCAGTCTAAAGAGTCTCCATTTGTTTCCTTAGAAGGGACGACTTCAGTGAGTGTCGGAGCCAGCAATGCTTCCTAGATGGAGTTGACTCCCTAACATCCAGAGCTCACTTCATATCTTCTTTACTTCCCATTTCTTTGACCCAAACTGTTAAGTCCTGGGCCTTGTGTCTTCCCAAGCACAGCAAACTTTTCTTCAGTGAAGGTCAAACTGGAGAAAGAGAAGGGTTTTGATTCTTTGACCTCCGTCTCTCTGTCTCTGTCTCTGTCTCTCTCTCTCTCTCTCACACACACACACACTTTATTTCATTTTTTTTTTTTTTGAGAGAGAGAGAGTTTCTCTGTGTAGCACTAGCTGTCCTGGAACTCATTCTGTAGCCCAGGCTGGCCTCGAACTCACAGAGATCCACCTGCCTCTGCCTCCCGAGTGCTGGGACTAAAGGCGTGCACCACCACCTCCCACCATTCTTTGACACCGCTTTAAGAGATTTTGTTATCAAATGTGCCACACAGTTCATGAGCTTGGGGACCCTGCTTCCCTTCTTCTACCTGTTTCCCCTCCTGTACCCGAAGGAGTGAAGTCTCCTCTTTGTCTCCACACTGCCATGGTTGGTACTCTGCCCTGCCATTTCCACAAAGTTGCCACTACTTCCCACTATCACCCACGGAAGAAGCCTCGAATTATATGGTGAGCCTCAGTAATAACAGCAGAGAAACACCTTGCTATTGTTGATGTGGAACAAGGCGTGAGATTTCGTCAAAACTTCAGGAAAGCATCCTATTATTCCTTCATGTTTATTCTCCTTCCCAGCCCCCCCTTCACCTGTCACTCAGGGAGAGCTGCTGAGATGTCTACACTGTGTGGGATTCGAGGAGGGAGACCCTCCCCACCACCACCATCAGCAAGGGTACAACAGGCCTGGGTGGGATGGCACTTCCTATCCCAGCGGGTGCCTGCTATCCTAGGGCTGGTAATCAGCCGCTCTTCAAATACCTTCCGTTACCTTTAAACTTCGGATTTAGTCTTTAAATAAAACTACTTCTTTAAAAGAAGGAAGAAAAACAACAACAACCCTTGATGAATGCACACTGACATTAAATGGAGTTTGAAAAAAAATGATCAAGGTTTACAATATCATTATAATCAACAAGAAGAGAGGGACCTAGTCCGTCATTATCGCTGTTGCTCACGCATGGATGGGAGGGGAGAGTGGCTGCAAAGTAATCAGTAAAAGAGATTTTCTGTAATGCTGATCTGACTATGCCTCCTCCCTGGAGCCCACCTCAGCCCTGGGCTCCCTCAGATGCTGTGCTTTTGGTCTATCCTGGGACAAGCCTCCCTCCGAATCTACAGGTCATGATAAACGTGGGGGAGGGGGATGTGCTCCATGAAGAGACTGGATTTGGGATTTCTGGAAATATCTAGACAGGCTAGTTGCCATCCATTAAACTCATTTTACTGCTTTTACAAATTAGATGTATGTGGTGTGTGTGTGTGTGTGTGTGTGTGTGTGTGTGTGTGTGTTGTGTTGTGTGTGTGTGTAAGGCATCTCCAATGCCACAGCACACATGAAGCAGTCAGGAGACAACTTTCAGGACTTGGCTCTCTGCTTCCACCATGTAGGTCCTGAGGAGAGGAGATAACCCTTTCAGTCTTGATGGCAAATGCTTTTACCCTCTGAGCCATCCTCCCGTCCTGACCTGCTTTTGAATTAGTACCCATGTTGGAAACTGTGTTGACTGAGACCAAGCACTCTGGTAGCTGTTGATGAGGTAGAAGGAACGGACTGGAGATTACCCGTGATGAGGGTTGCACTTGAAGAATAAAGAAGAAAGAGCCGCAGTGTCAGCTCTATGCTCTCCACCTTGGGTTTGGATGTGAGGGTATCAATCACCTGTCTGACAGGGTCCAGAACCATTGAGGAGACAAATTCCCAGGCATGTCTGTGAGGGTATTTCCAGATTGAGATGGGAAGACCTACAGTAAATGTGGATTGCACCATTCCATGGGCAGAGACAAATTAAATGAAAAGGTGAAGTGAGCAAGGACCAGCATTCACCTCTCTCTGCTTCCTGACTGTGGATGCAACAGGACCGGTTTCCTCATGCACCTTCTGCCATGATTTATCTGCCAGGAGGGACTGGGTCCTTGAACTATGAGTTGAGATCAACCCGTTCTTAAATTGTGTTTGTCAGACATTTTGTTGAAGCAAGCAACAAGACCAGTAAACAGACATACCCAAGAGACTAGTCCTCTGTGTGTCTGGTGGCCACAGTCTACTTCATACTTCTGCTTAGTCCTGAATGTGCAGCAGGCACCGAGGGAAGATCTTTAAAGGATATCCTGGGGCCTTTTCAATCTTGTGGGCCAGAAACCATGACTGTACTCATGTGTCTGTAGTTGATGACTTAATTTAGGGCAGATGTTTAGAGGGCTATAACTCCCATCTTTTGAAAAAGAGTAGAGGAAAATTTACCCCCCTGTGGTGTGTGATAGTGGCTGGAGGGGTGGTCTGCCTGTATGCCGTGTACTCTCAGGACATCTCCTGCACTTTCTGTTTTGCTGATTGACATTGCTGGCATCAGACCTTCATCATAAGCAGCCAATCCCTTCTACCTTAGCTGTCTCATAGGGGTAGGTCCAAGACTCACACTAGGTTTGCTGCTGGATTGGTGCTGACTCTGTCTCTGTCTCTGTCTCTGTCTCTGTCTCTGTCTCTGTCTCTCTCTCTCTCTCTGTGTGTGTGTGTGTGTGTGTGTGTGTGTGTGTGTGTGTGTGTGTGTGTGTAAGCCAGAGATCACTTTAGATCTTGTCCTTCAGAAACCATCACCCTGGTTTTTGAGACAGGGTCTTCCACTGGCCTGGAGATATCCAAGGAGCTAGATGGTTCCCACCAAGTCCAAGTCCAGAGACCCTCTTACCTCGGTCCCCTCAGTGCTGGGATTAAGCACATGCCACCATGCCCAGTTTTTTCTGAATTGTGACGCTCCACCTCAGGTCCTCCTGTGCACAAGGCAGACACTTTACCCGTGAAGTCATCCTCCCAGCCCTGAAGCTCTTGCTGCTTTCCCCCATATTTGCTGTGGGAGCCCTACCTGTGAGCGGTCCTGACAGTACAATGTCCTGTGATTATTAAAGAAAACCGCTAAAAACAAAGAAAGCAAACGTGTGCTTATTTTGAAGACCATCAGGGAAGGAATGACGGGTCATGATAACGTCTTAGAAGAGAACAAAGAAAAGATGTGGATTTCTGGAAGATTCTTACAGTGTGTCTTCTAAGATGCTACATTCAACTTCTCCCCCAAGAGAAAGGGTTTTGTATAGTCCTTCAAAGGACATTTAGGGCCGTGGGTGTTCTTCATCTTTAAATACACTCTTAGAGAGAGGTTGGCAGCACTGTGAAGCTCCATATACTCGGTTTCCCCTGTTGTAAACATCTCCCGGGAGCATGGCAGTTGTGGGATAGCTAGTGACATTCTATTAACCCATGATCATTAAGAAATTTCACAATCTTTTCCTTGTCATAGAATCCCATCTTGAGTGCCACGTGACATACAGCTGAATCTCTGGGCTCCTCTTGGCTGGAACCATTTTTCAGAATGTCTCTGTGATGATGGTTGGAGGAGTACTGGTAATCTTGTAGGAGAACCCTCCATCCAAGTTTGTCTGATGCTTTCCTCATGATTAGACAGGGCCTGTGGTGCCAAGAAAGGGACTACAGAGAGGGAAGCCATTTCACCAACTCCGTGGTTGTTGTCCCTGACCACCTGGCCAAGGTCACACTTGGGTTATCCACAGTCTTCTTATCCTCAAAAATTCTGCTGTGTGTGTGTGTGTGTGTGTGTGTGTGTGTGTGTGTGTGTGTGTGTGTGTGTGTCTTATAGAAACATCCAATGCCAGGGTCATTCTCTCCTCCTCTACAGCTTTCCCTCAAAGACACACTGTGCCCTCCATCCTTGGGGTTTTCCCCTTGCACCCCATTCCTGTTTCCTCTGACATGAGATCTACTTAGTATTCCTGCAGCAATGTCAATGCACACTTTTTCAGAGCTATGGTGTGAAGCTGAGGTCACCACAGTCTTTACCAAACCAAACTGTGACTGGAGAAGTAAATTACTTATATTTTCCTTGAAATTATTTGATAAGAACCACATTAAAATCCTCGCTGAGAAAATATACCCCAAACCTATAATCAGAGAGATGAGGTCTATAAAACGTAAAGAACCAGGGGTACATTTCTTTAAGATTTTATTATTTACCCCGTACTATTTCAACAGCTCCCATCTCCTCGCTCCCTATTAATCAGAAGGTGGGTACAGCTTTCTCCCTCAAACAAGCATCCTAATAGCAGCTCATGAGCCGATTCTCTCCCAGCCGGTGATGTTTACTGCACAAAGATGGATAGCCCCGGGTCTTCATAAGGAGGGAGACATATTTTGGAAGCAAATAGACTAGTACTTTTTAAAGATAGGGCTTTTGAAGGTTGAATTTGTATACAGAAGTTTCAAATAACTCAGAGACAGCAGGGTTAGGTTCCTGAATACAGAGCACTGACTTCCCGTCCTGGCCATCGGTGAGCCCTTACCTCTGTCATCAACCTACTGTGACTTCCTGAGTCTGTTTGGTATCCTTATAGATAGGTCCCTCCTGCCCAGGGTCTCTCTGTCTAGGCTAGGTTGCAATCTTTTTCTGTATATATACAGCTGCAAGATGTATACATCCTAGTCTGTCTATCTGCCTATCTATCTATCTATCTATCTATCTATCTATCTATCTATCTATCTATCTATCTATCTATCTATCTATCTATCTCGTTAGCCCAGCCAGTACTCTACTTTATATCACATCTTTCTTTTCCCTTGTCCCTTCTCCAGGTGTGGAGGAAGAAATGACCACCAATGGGTCTTGGTTTGTGCTGACACATGGTTTTATTCAGAGCCCTGGCTGGCCTGGAACTCACAGCAATTTTCTTGCCTCAGCCTTCTGAGTGCTGGGATTACAGATGTGAGCCACCAGGCCCCGCTGGCAGAGAGGTCTTGACTTAGCCCTTCAAAGGCCTTTCTTCTTCAGGACCAATCCTTCCTCTTCCTGTGAGTGTGGGGGCTTTCTTATGAGCCCCTTGACCTCAGATGTTGAGCAAAGATGTTTCTTCTGGGGAAAAATCTGCTCTTGCCTGTCTCTGAAATGTGTGTTGTGGACAAGTTCTACCACAAAAGCCAAAGTTTGTGGGTTTTCTTTTTATTTTTTTGGTCCATTCTAGTTTAAGAGAAGGCTGTTTGCTTCTTTTTCTTTTTTCTCCTCCACTTTAAAGATCTTGAGGGGAAAGTTAGGAGCATAACAAAACTCTCATGTAGAAAATGGCCTCGAACCTGCAATTACTGGAGCTTGGCCGCCCTGTTTGGAACCTGCAGGCTTGTTTCTCCCTAATGTGCTTTTTAAAGGTTATTATTCCCATCTGGCCACCGTGGCTCTCTCATCCTTTCCCTGGAGTTTAGGGGAGGCTGGTTCGGGCTCTTCACCCCGAAAGAACCTTCAAAGTAATAGACCCTGTTTAATAGTCTCTCCTAATGGTTAGGGGGCCATCTGGGAAGAAAATGGATAGCCTTGGGTTCTCTAATAATGGCCAGAACAGAAATGTATTTTGAGATCAGATATACTAACCATTTTTCAAAATGGACTTTTTGAAGGTTGGGTTTCATGCTGGTCTTAAATACACGTATACACATATTCCACTGTGAAAGGATGTGAGGACTATGCTGGCCATGCACGGCTTCACTGTGCTTTTTTGCCTGTCAACACGGTGCCTTGAGTTTCTCCACAAGCTGTTTTCTTTTGAGGCCTATCAAGAACTCTCCCACTTAGAAGTTTTTGTTAAGTGCCGCCTTCAATAAAGGAATATTTATTGATAATTATTGCTCATTCCAAGTTAACTGGGTGCTCTATAGCCAATCCCAGGTCAGCAGTCCCTCAATGATACAAAGCCTGGAGCAAGGGTGGGTACAATGGTTGGCTGTCCAACGCAGTTCTCAAACAGACTTCTTTCCGACCCATGTCCCTGCCCTCTATCCTAAGGTAGGGTGGTTAGATTTAGCAAATAAAAATACAAGACACCAGTTAAAGTTGAATTCCAGATGTTAAATTTGAACTCTAAATGGACAACAGGTATATATATATATTTCTTTCAAATTTCTTAGATTTGATTATTTTATATGTGTGAGTGTTTTACCTGAACATGTGTCTGTGTACCATATTCATGCCTGTTGCCCATGGAGGTCAGGAGAGAGCATTGGTTTACCTGGAAGTGGAGTTATAGACAGTAGTGAGCTACCATGTGGGTGCTGGGAACCAAGTCCATTTCCTCTGTAAAAGCAGCAAGTGCTCTTAACCATGGAGCCAACTTTCCACCCTGACATGTGTATTTCTAAGCATAAGTGTGTTCCAGATATTATACAACATATACCCGTGTTCACCATGAACTGTTACATGCCTGGGATTCACGTGGACGGAGCATCTATGTTCTGTTGGCGACTCTTCACTATAGCAACACAGAGCGGGGAGCATCTCTCATCCCTGGGCGCAGCTCTCCCTGTGGGGAGTTTCAAATCTGATTTTTCTTCTTCGTCCAGGTCTGTTGGAGACTTCTTGCTCGTGTCTGGCCAGGCTGCCTGGGGTCTTTCTTCCAGCCAGGTAGATTTCTAGGCTGTTATTCCTACACTTAGCTGATTACCTCTTACAAGACAGGAAACTGCTTCCCTCCTGCTGACCATCCTGACCCCCTGGGGTCGCTGAAATCAGTGCTTTTGATTTGTCTCTCTTTTCTGTCCATCTGGACATCCAGGCTCTGATGAGTTTATTGCCTGCTCAGGATGTGGTCACCTCAGCAGGGCCGGCTCTGTGGTTGACCAAGGGATGGAAGATGTCCACCGTGAAGAGCCATGTCCCTTTTCCTCCTTTCTGGAAGCTCGTATGCTGAAGGGGAAGGGTTAATTGCCTGTTCTCTTTGAAATGGATGAGGAGGACATCAAAGGTGTGACTCCACGTTGAGAAAGACAGTCCCAAAGCAGTAATCAGGGACTCTGATCGCACAGGTAGGGTGAATCTCTGCAGGAAAGCCTATTCTACGTTTTATTATCCACCTCACATTACTTCATCTCCTCACACCCTCTCCACCTTGTATTTATTAGACCTGGGTATGGCTTTCTTTCCTGGATGGAACTTCTACAATAATGAAGTATGCTTGACAGTCATTTGCAGGGTTGGAGGATGTCCTTGTGAGAAAGTATTTAGCCCTGCTTTCCTCTATAGGGGACAAGTAGCTGGGATAACCTAGGCTAATATCTGTTTAAAAAAAGAAGTTGAAACTTCCTGAAGTGACAAGCAGACATGTAGGGGACAGTGTCACTTTTACCACACTGCTCCCCAGAAGGCCTCGGGGATGTCCCTTCTACTGTCCACTCCAAACCTCCCTTTCCCAATTGCTGAATGGGCTGTTCTAATGTTCATAAAAGGCCCAAGTGAGGAAGCTCAACCTGACCCACGTCCTGTGTTTCCAGCCCTCCTTCCTTGATGGTCGCTCGTGAGTTTTCTCTTACACTTCTGCCGACATTCATGCAGCAGGGTAAGCTACTTTATTTCAAGACCAGTGTGCCAGTGGAGGAGCCCCTGAGCTGTGCGTTCCTTTTCTGGGTTAAATTTATGACTTCTGTGTTTTGAAAGCCAGGATGAGTCCCTCCGTGAGCCTCGGCAGTCATGTCCGACTTTCAGGGTTCCTTTTGCTGCCTTTATGGGATCTTAGAGTAGGTCCATTCAGTTGTCAGTGGTCTCTGAGGGCGTTGTGAGATGAGGAGGGTCACCTTGTGTACACGATTGTCTCTACACTGTGAAAACATCCAAGTGGACAGGTATTTGTGGGTTCAGGTGAGCCATGGTGCCTGAGTGCTGCCCAAGACCATCACCATGAGAGGAGTCTGGAAGCAGGCTAAAGTTTCTGCCCGTTGCCTTCTCTTACTCTGGGAAGGCCTGAGTATGGTCTTCTTCTTCTTCTTCTTCTTCTTCTTCTTCTTCTTCTTCTTCTTCTTCTTCTTCTTCTTCTTCTTCTTCTTCTTCTTCTGTTTTTTGACCACATGCCTTCAGTTTCTCTATTTAATCTCCGAAGTTCAGCTCCGAACAGCTGCCAGCCCCTCCCCAAGGGGAATATTCAGGGCACCTGTGTTGTTTACATTCTTCCGCCAAGGGAAGGCCCCTCCACATTCTTTCCTCCAAGCCTCTCCAATCACAGAACAAACTCCATTGTTGCGTGTTGGAGTAAAATCTTTTGGGAAAGATCATACGTATTTTTTAAATTACATTTATTTATTTTTATGTGGGAACTGGGAGTATTGCTTATGCCACAGTGAATATGTGGAGGTCAGAGGACAAGGTTCTCTCCTTCTTCTTTGTAGGTTCCAGGGATCAAACTCAGGTTATCTGGCATGGTGGCAAGTTCTTTATCAGATGAATCATTTTGCTGTCCTGGATTGGTGGTTTGTTGTTTGTTTTTTACATGCCTCTGTGTATACTTCTAGGCGGTTCTCTTATGTCAACTGCTGCTCTTTAAAAAGAGGAAAAGGAAAAATCTAGAAATGTGTTTATGATTTTACCTGTTGGGTATTGCGCGCTTGCATGTGCTCTCACGCACCCACGTGAAGGTCAGAGGTCAATCCAGACTGTTGTTCCTCAGTTCCTTTCACTTTCCCTTTACCCTCATTTCTTTTTTCAAGACAGGGTTTCTCTGTGTAACTTTAGCTGTCCTGGAACTCGCTCTATAGACCAGGCTGGCCTCGAACTCACAGAGATCCACCTGCCTCTGCCTCCCAAGTGCTGGGATTAAAAGCATGGGCCACTATTGCCCGGCCTACTTTGGTTTTTGAGACAGGATGTTTCATTGGCCTGGAGATGCCCAGTGAGCCCCAAAGACCAGACCTGACTGCCTCCATCTCACTAGTTCTGATCTTACAAGCAGACACTGCTATTTCAGGTTTGTTTGTTTTTTCTTTCATTCATTCATTCTTTTCTTCTTCTTCTTTTTTTTTTTAATGTGGGTTTTGGGACCAAACTTAGGTCATTTTGTTTGCAGGACAAATGCCTTACCACCCAGGCCATCTTCCAGCTCTGGCTGAAGATTCTTTCTGAGGCTGTACTGGACTTCTGGACCTCTCTCTCAATTTTGCATTCTATCTCTTTTCCCACCTGTATTTTTGGGTTCACTTGCAAGTTTGTGCACTACTGAGTTTTTGGATTGCAAGTGCAGCTTAACCAGACTGATTGCATTTAGAGCGAGTCTAACAGAGAGCTCCCAGGGTAAGAAAGCACTCCGTCCAGTTTCATGTCACAAAAGAGGGAATTTCTAAAGCTGGTATGAGTTTGCAGAGAGACTCTGTAGGGTTCTGTGGGAGTCGGGCCGTCTTCACCACCATCCCTCTTGTTTTTCCGCTCCTGCCTCGGCTCTGAAGCAACAGGCCCAACCTCCAAGTTCAAGACTATGTGATCCACTCTCAGTCCAGCTCTGCTGCCTCTTGATTCGTCTTCTCCACTTGGGTCTGGAAGAACTCGTGACGGCCCCCTTTGTTTTCTTATGGGAATCCATAGAAACCACACCGTGCTTCTGCTGAGAAAACACTACTTCAGTGGGTTGTTACGCAGCCGTATTGCAAGATGAAGCCAAGCCGAAAACACTTCAGTGGTCCCTTTGTCCACCCGCTTAATTTCTTTCCCACACTCCTGATCAGAAAGTGTTCTTGAGTGAGTTTTGGCGTAAACATTTCTTCTTTTTTATTCTTCTCCCTTTATCTCAGTCCTTCACTCCTAAGAATATTTCAGGCCCCCACTCGTCCACTAATCCTGTTTAGAAGAAGTTTCTTTGTGCCGGCTTTCCCAAGGCCCCTCTCCTGCACACAAAAAGAAGGGATGGAGAGAGCCAGAGCCATGTGAGAGAGGAACAATCACCAAGCTCTACACTCGGAACAAGTAAAAGCAGCGCACTCCCCCTCCCTGCCTTTCTGAAATTTGGGATTGATCAAAGACCACAATTCTCTCTGAACATCTATCTTTCCACAGAGACTGCACCTAATTTTGTTTCTCCCGAAGGTGATTGGAAAACCAAAATTGATGGGGCCAGCTCCCACACTTCCCTTCTGGCCTCTGCCTTTCCTTTGACTTAAGCCGCCCCCACCCACGCCCTCTCAGGATTAATGGGGGAGCCAAGGGAAGATCTTTCTCCCTGGCTGTTATCATTGAAGTGGATCAATTTCTCCTTTTTAAGGATGCAAGGAAAAATGAGCTCTTCCAAATAACTCAGTTATATTTTGAGAAATGGACCTGCCTTTCACAGGCTCATTTGGTTGTGAGAAGCATTAAAAAGTAATGATTCAGAGTAAGTGTGTATGAGTGTGTGAGGGGTGTGTGTTGTCTGCATGTGTCTGTACGAAAACATGTGTATGTGGGCATATGAGCATGGAGTTGAGAGGTCAACCTCAGGTGTCATTTCTCAGTAGCTGTCCACCTTGTGTTTTGAGACAGAATCTCTCTCCCTGGAACCTGGGACTCAACCATTAGGCCAGACCATCAGGCTGCCTGTCTCTGCCTCCCCAGCAACAAGATTACAAGTGTGCACTGCTGTATGTGGTGCTGGAGGTCCTAGCTCAGGCTGTTGTGTTTGCAAGGCAAGCGCTTCCTCCTGAGCTACCCCTTCAGCCTGGAGGAGGGTCACTGGGGCTCAGTTGTGGTGTTACAGATCTCAAAGAGTATTTCAATAATGCTATTACAGCTGCCCTTCATCCCAGCTCTCTGGAGGCAGAAACAGGCGGATCTCTGTGAGTTCGAGGCCAGCCTGGTCTACAGAGTTCCAGCATAGGCTCCAAAGCTACAGAGAGACCCTGTCTCAAAAAAAAAAAAAAAAGATATTTCTAGTTCCTGCTCCTCCTCTTCCTCCCTATCTCCTTTTCATCCACCTGTATTTTTAGGTACAGGCTACGATTTGGGCAAAAACTTTAACCTGACTGATTTTTTTAACATGACTCTACATACATTGATATGTCTTTCAAAAAAAGGGAAAAATAACCTTCAAAAGAGAAATGTTAAATTAGTTGGCTAAATTAAATGTTAAATGAACTAACAAGGAACTGAACACTACTAAGAAAGGCAGACTCTGACATAAAATGTGTGATTACTTCAGAGACAAACTTTCAGACACTCAGTAGAGGACACGTTCTGCTCCACAGTGAGATTATGAAAACTGCGTTTTTCTGTTCCTTTGACCCCCATCTCTCTGGAGAGCTGGGCTTGAGGCTCCGTGACCATGATGTCTCCCCTTGAATGGTTTTGGGAGGTGACATTTCCATGATTCCTTAGGCTGTCCACTTCTGACACTTGAATCAGATGAGGAGCTCTTATGGCATAATTTGCAGCCCATCTTTTTGTGGCATTTACCATGGCAGCAATCATTGTATAATTAGGTTTAATTCCTTCTCTTCAGTCACGTGAACACTACATCAACTGTGCAGAACTCCATTCCTTCAATCATTAGCAATGAACCTATATTTAACTCCAGGGCAGGGTGGGGTGAGGGAGGTCTTCTGTCCTTATTCCTTGTCTGCATGTATTCTTTGGAATTATCACATAACTAACTGAAGTTCTTAACTGGATGTACAAGCACATGCACACACATATGCACACACACATGCACACACACACACACACACACACACACACACACACACACACACCCTTATGTACTTGCCTATCTGCTCTGACAGGCACATTCAGAGATGAAATGTTTACCTATTATGCATAAGAGACAGAGAACCAAGTGTTATGTGTGTGTGTTACAACCTGTGTGTACCATGAAGACATGGGGGTTGTGGGTTGGGGCCTGCACTGTCATACACCATCCCAGAATGTTTTCTCTAGCAGAATCAAGATGGCAGCCTGAACTTCAGGGCTCCCTCACCCACCGACTCCCTCCCTTTTCTCCGACGAGAGCTAATGGATCTACAACATTATTTTTCCTGTCAGAATTAATAGGAGATATTCTTTCTCAAAGCCATTATTTAAGTAATATTGCTTACAGAATTGCTGAAGCAGGATACCCCCCTCCTTCTGCAGGGTGTAAATCTTCAAAAACGATGAAGCAATGGCTTAAACACATCAATTATATTCCAAAGCCTGAACTTTTCTCTCTACCATTTTCATTTAGAGTTAAGAAAGTTTGAAATTAATGACCCATAAAGTAGATTCTCTTGAATTAATTTTGACACTAAAGGATTCAAATAATATTAACATCCCCCTTCATTTGGATTCCTTTCTTCTCTACAATTTGTCCTTTCTTTATTTTGGCGCATTCTCTTATTGTCTGGGCATGGTTAAAGTTTTGACTTAGCAAAAGAATTTAAGTGTGCTCTCCCACTCAAATACGGGTGATTTTTGGCCAAGTAGAGGAAGGATAGTACGTGAAGTTTTCTCAGACTGATTAACTTTCCTCAAAGAAGAGAAAAATACAAGAGAATGAAGAGACGGTTCAGGAGAGGCAAGGCTGAAAAGAGGCAGTAAAAAACACCGCAGATTTGGTTAGAGATGAAACAATCAAACACTTTTTCCTCTTCTTTTCATGAGCCTCTCAACTCTGCTAGAGAATCTGTGCTTTACTTACTGGCCTGGGAGGGTCTATCTCACTCTCAGCAACCTGTTCTGGCCCTTGGGTGGCAGCGCTGATTTGACTTTTAAGTGCATTTTAACACAGTATGGCACCTGCTGGGAGATATCCTCATTGTTTTCAGCCCCAATTTTAGAGGCAACATCATAATTTGCCTTTTAGTTTTTCTTTATAATAAACAATGACAAGGAGCAAAGGAAAATACATGATTTTTCAGCCTCATTCACACTACAAACATACACACAGACACACACACAGACACACACAGACACACACACACACACACACACACACACACACACAGAGATGACACACTTTAGTTGAGGTAAGAAGACCACTGTAAGTGGTGCCATTTCCTGGACAGGGATTCTGGATGGTACAGATAGAGACAGTGAGATGAGCAGCATGTGCTCACTGCTGTCTGCTTCCTGACTGTGTGATGAGCTGCTTCAAGCTGCTTCCTGCTGCCTGGGCTGCTCACTGTGATGAGCTGTACCTGGAACATGAACCAGGACAAACCCTTTCTCCTCTAAGTTGCCCTTTGTCAGAACATTTAGTCGTCATGGCAACAGAGAAGGAAGCTAAGATTAGCAGCGGCCAGCAGTTCTTTCCTTCTTCCCACATCTTATACGGCATTCTCTCTGTGCACATTATATATATATATACACACACACACACACACACACATATATATATACACACACATATATATATGTATGTATGTATGTTGTTTATATAAAGTGGCATAAAAATCTTACCATGAGGGGCCCTTTCATTTAGCTACCCAATGTTGGCTCCTTACTGTTCTAACCAACAGCCATTGTCTCTTGGATGGTGGTGTGAGTATTATCTCACTTTATGATACTACCAGCACAATTTTCACAGTCTGGTGAATATTTTCTAGATTGCTTTTTTTTTTTTTTTTGACAAAGCTTCCTGTAGCCCAAGCTGGTCTCAAACTCACTATATAACTGAGTGTGGCACTAAACTTCCAATCCTCCTGCCTCTACCTCACAATTCCCAAAGGCCCAACATGCCTGGCTAAATAATATTTTTTCAGAAGGCAATCCAAGGCTAAGTTTGCCCTCATGGTCCCTGTTCTTGAACATCTTAAATACGAGGGGGAGGAAGCTAGATCATGGTGTTGACCTCTGACGATCAAATTCAGACCATAGGCATGTAGGGTAAACACAGCTGATGTTAGAAAATAGTGATGATAAAAGGCAGTTAAATACCAATTTCTAGTCTTTTCCTTGAAAGCTCTGGGCCAATGTGCTGAGCAAGAGCGTCTGTCCTCCCCTGTCTTTCTCTGGGGGATTCGAGGTTTAGGACAGCTTCTCCAGGGGTCTGGTCGTGTGTCCCTGTACCCGGGTAGCCTCTCTGAATGTGCCACTTGTTAGGTCTTTTCCAGTGAGGACGCCTCGGACGTGCCCCACACTCGCTCATTACTTTCTGCTTGCGAACCTCCATTTTACACAGACCACCTAACCTGTGTAGGTGATTTTCCTCAGCAAATGTAAGATAAACAGCTCAGTGATGGTGCTAGGGAAGTTTTGATTAATTCACTGGCAGGGTTGAATTCGATCTCACAACCAGTTTTTAAAACATTTCAAACCAGCCCCATGCACAGAATTGAAACAAGCCGAGAGGCTCATGTGATCCAGACATGCTAGTTTAACCTGAAACAAGACTTGTGGATCGTGACAATGGCAGGTGGTCCTGAGGTAACAGTTTTCTAACTCCACACATACAAAGGGCCCACTTTTCTAAGCACTGTGTACAGATGGCTGCAGGTGACCCAGGACAAAACTAGGCCCTGCCTTTGTTGACTGCTGTGCCTGCATTGGGTATCTCACCTGATCCGGGGCTGGCCTTTAGGCTTAGGCCTGGGGTTCTGTGGGGTTGTCCTCAGAAGGGGTTTCTAAGGTATGGAGGACCATCCCTCTCCAACAGGCCCCCCTACATCTCTTCTAATGACCTCCCCACACTTTTATTATTATTATTAGGATTAATGGAGGAGTATTAATTCTATCCCTAAAGCTATTAGTTAAATCACAGTTCTCTGAAATTGCTGAGACGGAATAATTTTTCCCCATTCCTGGCTGTGTAAATCTTAAGGAGTGATGACTCTCCGCCACAGGTATGTTGATTGCATCCCAGGAAGAGACCCATACACAATTTCCACTCAGCAACAAGAGACTTTAAAAATCAGGACGTGTAGAGTACCAGCCTGGGTTCACCTCAGCATTCAACGCTGACATCTCTCTAATCACCTTCCATTATGATCTCAGAATCCTATCTTGACTCTGTATTTGAAAGGTGCACTTTTGTACAATGGACATGTTAAAAAAATTTTTTTAAAGACTCCAGGCAAGATTTTAAGCACCATTTTGTCCTAAACATAGTCAAGGTACAGGATGTCTGTGAGGGGAGAGCCTGATTGCCTTTCATCAGAGAAACTGAAGTGATGAGAATTGCCAAGAAAGTGACCTTAGAGAGAAAAGACTCATGATGACTCTGAGGAGAACTTTCCAAAGATTGCATTAGAACAGAAATACCAGAGGCTCCCCTTGCTAAATGCACTTTTCTGGTCCTCTCTTGGGTCCCTCCTGCTGGTAGAACTGGAGGCTGAAGCTATCTCTGCCAGCTCTCCAACCACCCACCAGCTTCTGGCCTTCCCATTCCTTCCTGGCTGCCGTCAGCATCCAGCATGGCTCATCTTCTCTGCTGAGAGGACTGAAGACCCTTCCTGCCACCGATTTGCACCATCCCGTCTCCTAAAGAGGTTACATAAACAGTCACACATCAGTAACAAATGAAGGGACCCTCAGACAGTGCACCAGTGTACAAGAGGGACTTCAAGAAAATGGTGGGATACTTGCATGGCCGAATAGTTCAAGTTTATGAGTGCCACAGCCCTGGGGACAGGTACTGCCTGGGTGGTTTCAAGTCTTCCTGTAGATAGCGGTGGGGTTGGGACGTCACCTCGATGTCCGAGCATCTTCTTGCTGCATCTTTCACAGTGCTGATGACACCTGCTTGGTGACATTTGTGTGTGTGTGATTACGGCTCAGTGGGTAAAGGCCTTTGTTGTAAACCTGATGATCTGAGTCCAGTCCAGGGACCCACACGGTAGAAGGAGAGAACTGACTTCTGAAAGTTATCCTCTGAGCTCCGCATGTACACTGTGGTACATGTGCCCCCCAACAATAATAGTAACAACATGTTAAGAATAAAATAAATCTTGCCGCTTTTAGGTAGTAATCTCCATGAGGGATATCAGCCTCCCTTAGTGCTGAATAAACGCCTTAGCTCTTGGAACAACATTGGCCACACTCAGTGTTCAGTCAATACTCACGCTCAACAATACGGGCTCAAAAATATGGACTTAAAATGGATTCAATAAATACTTGAATAAATGAGCAAATAACCATTCACAATGTGATTAGTTTTAAAGATCTGCCCAGCTTTTTTTTTGTAAGCGATTGCTTATTTTAATTGCCAGCACATTGTGTGTTCTTTAATGGCAGAGACACTTTTGAACAATTTAATCTCAAATCAATTACGAGTTCCAGAGATGAACCCACCTTCCTGTTTATAATTTCCGCTCGCTTAGAAGGGCAGCAGGCTGACACTGGAGGCTTACATTCCAACTTCAGATTTCTGAGTCTGTGGACTCCACATGAATGGAATTTGGGGAGCTATTGGGATGAACCAAAAGAAATTATTCAAATTACTCACATTTTGAGATAATGATATTTGAGTAATACATTTATTAGCATGTTAATAAGGCCTGGAAATGAGACAGCCCGGAGCAGATTTGACATTAAAGAGGCCGATAATGCCACTGTCAGTCTGTCGTGCTGTCTCTGCCTGCGTTTTCTTTTTAATTATTTTACAGTTTCTTGTAGCCTTTTCAAGAGGGCTAAATTTGCAATTGCTGTAACTGCTTAAGCAGTCTCTTCCTCCTGACGTGGCACCGCAATTATTTCTGAGAGAAATTATTAAGAGTGCGGCCTTTAATCAGGGGAAGAACACGCAGCAGAGAGCCTTGGTGAGAGAATTCTCTAATAAGATTCCTATAATCAAGTGTGGGCAGTCGGGTTCTGAAGATGCATGGAGATGGTAGAATCTGTAATTCTGAAGATGGGGAAGTGATTCATAGGGTATGGAGCTGAAGCCTAAACAGGATGGCATTTTGCACTTTAAGATCTGACCAGAGCAGGGCTTGCTTTTGGAAAGGGGCCATTCATTTCAAAGCAAGTTAGTGTCCTGCTTCAATAATCCAAATTAGTTTAACACACTTCGGTGACATTTTTTGGGCATTTTTCACAATTATTAGCGATAATTCACTTTTCTCTGTAGACTGTAGGGTTGAAAGCAAATTAAATCAATAGATTTTCTTCCTTTGCTCTCTCAGATGAGCCAGAAGTTATCAGTCAAATGTGCACACGACCTTTCTGCTTAAGCTTAAAAACCCAAACAACCTGTTGGGAAGACGTTTGGCCAATCTGATTATTTTCTCTATACTAATTGGTTTTATTTCTTCATTAAATTGAATGAATTGCCTGGTCATTTCGTCACTGTGGGGATGAAGCTTGATCCACTTAAGAGTGAGTGGCTGTCCTTGGCAGACCATGGAGCTCCAGACATGTCGGCCATTGTGACAGCTTCCTGGTGAGGATAGAAGCAGACCCCAAATCAACCCACTTTCTCCACATTGACGTTCATCTTCCTGGTTGAGACATGGAATCTGGGCCCCCAGGAGACCCTAGAGACCTGGGAACTGGCTTTCTACCTCGGATGCTTTTCTCCTTCCAAGCCAGTCTTCAGGTGGCATCAACATATATCTTTGAAAAACCAAATGTTGACCCACACTGAAAACATTAGCTCTTTCCCAGAAGGCATTTGTACTCTGAGATGAAAATCCCTGTTGATACCCTACCTTTACTTTTTCCCCTTTGCTCACACCCTCCTTCCACACTGGGGTCAGTGGCCTCACTACAGTCCCTTCGTCCCTAGATTCTTTCCTAGTGTTTGTTCTTCCGTCTTCTAGAATATCCTTGGCGTGTGGACAGTGCAATCACTCCCAATGCCATTAACCATCTCTCCAGTGTTTCCCCACCTTTGTGGCCGGGTTCTCCATTACCTTGTTCTGTCTATAGCAGTTCCTAGTTGTCACTCTGCCGTATCTCTACCCTCTGTCTGGTGGCTTCGCCTGAATCACCTGCACTCTTCCGTGTCCCTGCCCTCGTCACAGGTCCCCTGTCCCCGTTACAGCAGAGTCCCTTGAGGACCAGGTTCCTCTCAGTTGTGGGGTCTCTGGGTTCTTGAGCAATGCATCACCTGCTTTGCTGAGACCAGAGGAGGTGTGCCAGCAGCTGGCTGCCCCATCACCACCGCACTGTCACACGCGCTCCCCCAGGCGGCCTGGGAGGGCAGCCCACAACTCTTTAACCCTTTGTGCTCCCCTGTTCATTTTCAAAGCTGGTTTGCTCAGGATTAGTGTACACAGTAAACCTAGCAGCTGACCTGTGGAGATGGGAGATCTTTTTAGATCTTTGTGCTTAAATATAAGGGGTAGATATTTCTACACACTTTGTTTGCTTTTAGAAGCCCAGGAAAATTTAGGCATCAAATGGGTTTGTGATACCCATGCCCATAGGAGATGGATTGAGGAGGTGACACCATGTGTGGAGAGGACATAGGTGCCATTGACCTGCTTTATTTTCAGATAGCATCCCCCCCCCCCCCCGCCCTGCCTGGGGCTCACTCACTTGGCTAGACTGGCCAGCAAGCAAGACCCAGTGATCCTTCTGCCTCAGTTTCCCTGGTGCAGGGTTTACAAGTGCATAGCATTGTACTCAACATTGGTTTTAGGTCTCTAACTTGACAATGTAGCCAGGTGACCCTATAATAGTGAGGCCTACAGTGGAAAAACTACCTGTGAGGACCGCCAAATTGTTTTTTTATTATTATCATTATTATTATTATTATCATTATCATAATTTTTCTCTTTCTTCTTTTCCCCATTCATTCTTCCCCCTCTCTCCCTCCTTCCCTCTTTTGTTCTCTTCCTTCCCCCTTCCTTCCTTTCTTCCTTCCTTCCCTCTCTCCCTCCCTCCCTTCCTTCCTTCCTCCCTCCCTCCCTCCCTCCCTTCCTTCCTTCCTTCCTTCCTTCCATTTTTTAAAAAGGGAATAGAGAACCCATAACATTTACTACAAGCTTAATGCATGAGCTTTAGCTTGTCCAGAGAGAAATCAAGCATTAGACAGTTTGGGAGTCTGGGGAATGGTTTTAATATGTCTGTAGAAAGGTAAACAGAGGAAGTGTCGGGGACTTCAAAACTTATTAACTCTGAGGAAGACAATTTTGTTTAAAAAAGGCAATGCAATCTCAATGTTCAACACAGCTCAGTTGTGACAGGTGTGCACCTGGCTTAGACTAGCCACCTAAACAAGGCATGGAGTCAGGGCTCTGCATATGAAGGTTAAGAGGATGAGCATGACAGGACAGGCGTGCTGTGTGCAAGGGAGCTGAAGTCTTGGAGGGAGGGTTTTAGAGGAATAGCTACTCTCTCCTGGCCTTGAGGGAGGTCTTAAGTTAGCCTGTAAGCTAAACAGGAGGGAGAGATGAATCTCAGAAGACTCCAAAATGAAAGAAAAAGATGGCTGGGTGGACAGGTTGCTAGCTTTCCTAATAAGTAGAAATGTTTGAGGTTTTCAAACTCTGTGCATGTAGAACTTTAATCAAAATAAGAGCAGATTTGATGGTGTGCCCAGTGCATCTTCCAGGGATCCAGGCATTCTAGAAAGTGTTTTGTTTTGTTTTGTTTTGTTTTTTCCAGCTCATCTCATAATGCAGTCTACCTTCTTGGAAAGGATTACCTCGTGGTTCTTTTGGCCTGACTGTGGGTTTCTGTGAGGAAATGGAAGAGAGAGGAAGGGGGGGCCAAGGGAGAGCAGGTCTAAGAGGTTATTCTGTCTTTTCCTTTCCCACACGGAGACAACCGCCACAGCAAATGACAACACCCCAGGTACCCACCTCAGCCCTGCCGCCTGGCACTCTGGTAGAGACCAAGACATGTCATCACTAAGGTGTTCTCACCTGTGGTCTAGCAAGTTCTCTAATCCTGGCTCTAAACCTGGCTCAGGACCAAGGGACTCAAAGTGATCTCAAGTTAACCCAAAGAAGCCTAGCTGGAGGGTAGCTCTGTGATGAGAACAGACACCACCACGAACACTATTTACAATGTATATGGTCATGGAGTCATCAACTTGGCAGCTTGGTTTTACCATTTCCTTCCTTGGAGGAAGTGAGGACAATGCGTTTGCTAAGTGTGAATTGGAGTAACCAGAGTCCTATAAACATTGTGTGAGCTGAGGCTCACTGTGGAGACTCAAACAGCCTACTAGTCATTCTTGGCTCACTTCATGATTCTAGATGTATAAAAAAAAAAGACCATGTTCCCTCTTTCAGGTCTAAATCTGCAGGGAGAGCCATCTTGTGCCAGCACAGACTTGCCTGTTGGTCATGGGAACAAAGAGAAGGACCGTGATTCCCAAGAGACTTCAGAACCCATCGCTCCTGACACAAGCTCAAAAACCATCCTGGAACGAGACAGTTCAACTCTGAAGGTGGGAACCACCATTCTGAGGCACTGTTATCTACCCATCAACTAGACTTGTGCCTTTATTTCCATATCACTATCTATGTGGTAAAATTTCCTGGTCTCTTTCTGGGGCTCCCCAGAACCTAAAACCAGACAACAAAACAAAGCAACCAAGAAAACATTCCCAAACAGTCTACACTAAAAAATTAGATAACTTTAGGGCTGGGATATGGCTCAGTAAGTAAAACACTTGCTATTCAAGTGTGAAGACCGGAGTTCAAATCCCTAGTGCCCAAATCAAAGCTGGATGCATATCTTGAAGGTCTGTAACCTCAGCACTCCTATAGGAAGATGGGAGGTGGAGATAAGAAAACCTCTAAAAATTCTGGGGTCAGCTAGTCTGGCGTATGCTGAAAAACAACCAAGAGAGCCTGGTGTGAGCCAGGTGGAAGGTTGACACACACCTGAGTCTGTGTCAGGTGTCACACGTACAATTGGCCGGCTTTGGCTATGAAACTGTTGGTAAGTTTTCTTGAAAACTCCAAGCCTGTGTAATTAATTCCCCCGAGAAGAAAGAGGCTAGCACATGTTGAGTGTTACTGCAGTGTGAAAGCTCCCTAGGCGAAGACAGGAAGTGTGGGACCAGCTGGATAATAGAGTTGTTCGGCTTTACGCAGAGACCTCTTTTGTATCAATCAGGAGCTTGGCTGAGGTTAATGTGCTGATTAGTTATTAATGGAAACTTATTGAGGGCATCCTATTGAGGTTCACACTCAGGGAGGAGTCATCAGGACCTCAAGACCTTGCTTTCATTGCGGACTGTGTTTCTGACCACAGTTTTCTTTATGCCAATTAACCTTTCCCCCACTTCTCTTCCTTTGCACTTTATTGTAGGATGTTTCTCTATCTGCTCGTGAGCATAATGACTGTTCTCTGGAGAAGGAGTGTGCTGATGGCTCAGAACTATCTCTGCAATGTAATGCATACTTGGCAGTGTTTCAGGAAGATCCTCTGCTCCAGGGCAAGAGTTTTGATGCTGGACGCGCAGGGACTCCACTGCCGCCTTCCCAGGAACAAGTCTCCATAGTTCCCAACCTGAGCATCTCCCCAGATGTTTCAGAGCCGCCTCCGTCCTTTAGATCTAGAGGGACATTTCCCCACCATGACATTGCTACCTCTGTGGCTGCCACCTGTGTTTCTACAGGGACACGAACAGGACACAAAACACTGGAGGTTCACAGTGCAGAGTCCTATGCAGAGGAGGCTCCGGCACAAAGCTCTCCAGATAGGCGAGCCATACCAGAAAGCATAGCACAGGCGCTTCTGCCAGGGAGACCTTCACCTGGCAAAATATCACCTGGAGAAACCCATTTAGAAATACCGCCATCAGGCCCAAGTTCAACCAGTTCACAACAGGAGGAAGTAGGACCCCAGGCAGATTTTCCTTCCTGGGGCCAATATGGACATGGGGGAGTGGCCATGCAGTCTGCTGCTTTAGGGGGTGAGAGTAGGACATGTCACACTGAAGGGTTAATTACCCCCAAGAGTGTCACGGCTCCTTCTGACCAAGGGCAACCCTCCGAAGTCTCTGAAGCCCCCTTGAGATCCCTCCGAAAAAGGAGTTTGGAAGGAATGAGAAAGCAGACTCGGGTAGAGTTCAGTGACTCCAGCAGCGATGATGAAGACAGACTGGTCATCGAGGTATGATGTGCCTCCAGAGAAAGATGGTGGCCACGGCCAAGGCCTGGGGATCCTCCGAGACAGCATGACCAAGTGGAATGGGCACTGAGCTCTATAAAACATCCATAGACTCTGAAAGCCATCTGAGATTCCTTCAAGCCAGCTCTAACCAACACCATGCCCAGATCCAGCCTTACCTTCTTCAGCTTCTCTCAGACAGACTTTGGCCTCTTCCCACTGTCACCTGGAAGAGTCAAGATGGCCAGCAGTACACTCTCAAGGGGCTCCAACTTGATGCAGTAATCTGCACTGCCTCATCCAGTAAAATGACACTGACCAGGGAAGAGCCATATGTGACACTGCTCCTGACCAGGGACACCCTGCAAGATCACGCCCCTGACCTCTTCATCACTATGTGACGAGTGGCAAGCACACCTGGATCACTGGGGAGGGGGGCTTGAGGAAAAAGGATGGGGTGTGAACTGAGCATCAGGATGGTTCTGCGAACTTTTGAATCCAGATGCATTCAAAAACTGGTCAGGGCCAGCCATCCCAACGGACAGTGTAAATACACATCACCATGCCTAGAGCCCTTTTAAATGTTGCACAAATGGTCAATACTTGTTTCTGGTTCAAAAACACAAGCACGTATGGGCCCTTGTACCTGGTGCCTTTTCTGTGAGAGACCCCCCCTCCTAAAAAAAAAACGTGGTGGTTTTTGTTTTTTCTTTTTTTAGATCTTGCAAAGGAACATTGCATTAAGTCAGTAAAATAGTCACTGGAATGAGTCATTTTTTTAAAAGGGGGAAAATTCACTTATTTTCCTCTGATTATTTTTGTCATATTGGGCTCTGAGCAGTTTCAGAGGGTTACATTTTAGTAATCTGTACAGCTTGAACTGATGCCTGTGCCTCATGATGGAGTCTTTCAGGCTTCCTCCAGAAGCTTCCAGGACATTAGTTTTAATTGGAGTTTTGACGCTGTTTTACATCTTGGTAATTTTATTTTGGGGACTTGGTGTTATTTTGCTGTCAAATTAAATCAGCCTTTATATTGTGCATTTCAGAACAGCACAGATCAAATCCCCCAGTTCCCCAAGCCAGTGCGCCCCTGCGTAGAGGCAAATAGGTCTGCGTCAGTCAGCCCTCCACACAGGCCCCGGGTTCCCAGCCTTTCTCTTCTTCCCCTTAATTATATGAGAGGGAAACTTCAAGAAGTTTACACTGCCCATTCCTCTATGATTTTCAATTTGCCTTGGTATGATTTTGTACAATTTGTGATTTCTAGCCAAACTTTTGGCTTAACTCTGAGGTAATGATGCTCATGTGACATCCTGTGCTCTCAGGCAAGGCAGCCATGAGAAGCATCTCACACTCGTGAACATAGTTTCCTAAGCCCTTACCTGTGAGGAAGTATGGTACAATTTCAAGTACTTTCACGTAACCTTTCCAGCTTTGCTGTTATCCACAGAGAGCCTCAATGCACGAACAGATTCCTGTTATTATATACCTATGTCTGTGTTCATCATACACATGTTCAGAAATATCTCACTGATCTCAAACCCAGCCAACAGGAGTCGAAAAACTAGACATCGCCTCTGTATGCTTCTTAAATCAAATGAGAATGACATGGTGATCGGCTACCCTTTGGATGGCCTGTGCCCGACAAGGGCACTGGAAGAAGCTGTCAGAGCCCCGTGGAAGAGAGACATGATCCTGATTGGGTCTTTGGCTGGGAGACCTTGTGACGGCTGCCTCTGTGCATGTTTCCCTGGATGAGAATGAGACCTGGGCAGAGGAGCTAACTGTGTTGTGGGGGCTGAATCCTGGTGGGAGTAGCTGATAGAGAGACCATGGCTCCCTTACATCTGTGTCTTCATAGCTTGGAAATGTCCCCGAGGAAGCCATTGCTCCAGAGTTGTCATTTGGGGGACTGATTCACAAATACTGTTAGGATATTACTGCTATGTAGCATGTGAGCTGAGGGAAGGTTCATCAAGTTCCTCCCCCACCAGAATTCTTGATTTTGGGGTACAATCACCTACCTTATAAATCAGAATTATAAAACAAAGGGCACAAACTGAGTGGAAGAGAATATGTATGTAGGAGGATCTGGCTCCTTTGCCTCAGCAGGTACAAGCCAAGAGAAGAAAAATTACCTTTTAGATCAGAGGCTCTCAACCTAGGGGGCAAGACCCCTTTCATAGGGTCACCCAAAACCATCAGAAAACACATGTTTACATTATGGCTCACAACAGTGGCAAAATCACAGTTTTGAAGTAGCAGTGAAAATAATTTTATGGTTGGCGGTCACCACACCACGAGGGACTGTATTAAAGGCCACCCTACCAGAAAGGTTGAGAACCGCTGCTCTAGATCCTTATTTCCAGGTGACTACTGAAATCTAAGAGGGTCACCATGCCCATGTCATAACTGTGGCCCTAAAAAGCACACTATGCCACATGTCACATGTTCTGCCTCTTCTGGGCCACCATAGCCAGCTGCCACTCCCAAGCCTATATCCAACATTGTGAGATATTGATTCTATCTTTAAACTCCTGTGTCTCTTACAAAGACAGGCAGCTCACCAGATCCACCACTTCACCTGGTCATTTAGTGAGTTTCAATCTTCCCAGGAGTCCTTTACTTTAAATCAACATGAATTTGTGAACCTTGTATTTCAATAGATTTTTTTTTAAACCAAACGATTATTTTGAATGAGCTTGGGAGGAGCTAGCTGCTGAAAATTATCCTAAAGTAAGATATTGTTTGGTTTGGTTTGGTTTTAATGGGAAGTCCTTTTTGCAATACACACACACACACACACACACATACACACACACACACACACACACACATATATATATATATATATATATATATATATATATATATATTATATAACAGTCACTGGTTTTTATAAATCTAATTTTCTTAAGGCAAAATACAATCATAAGAAAATTATGAGAAAACATTCATCCATAAAACCCAAAACTCAGCTTGTGTTACTAAAATAAAATTCTGGTATTACCAGTTGATCATTGCTGCAGTTTGACAATATTACAAGCACACATCACATGATGGTTCAGGGAAAACACATCTCTTTTCTGTGCTGAGGATGGAGCTCAGTGGTAGAGTGCTTGCCTGGCATGCATGCAACCCTGGGTTCAATTTCCAGCCCCACACATAAAAAAATGTTTCACAACAAGGCCAGTGCATTCTTTGCCAGTACTGCTACCCTTATGTACCTTCATGTAGGAATCTTAAGCAATTGGTGCCTCAACTTCCTGCATGGATATTAGCTCCAGGGATACCTGCATGGACTGTGAGAAAGAGGCTTCAGATTCTTTGCCATGCAAGTGCCACTGATCATGGTGACAGCTACTGGCCATTGACTGTCCTCCTTAACTGCTGTGCCTGGCTGAATTTTGAGATGCATGGAGTAACAAGGTCTCACCTCTCCACTTGGCCAACTCTTAAAGATTTGTGAGTTTTGGTTGCCAGCCTGACCCGCCTCCTTGTAAGGTGCCCTGGGAACAGCTCTTGCCTCCTGTTAAGTATAAGCTTGGTGTTTCAGAGGAAGCGAAGACTCAAGACCCAAGGCTCACAACTCATAGTAACCAGGACAATCTGTCATTTGTTTTCAAAGTGGTGGTGGGAGAGAAACAGAGAGAGAGGGGAGGGTGAGGGCAGGAAAGAGACAGAGAGGGACAGAGAGAGGGGGTGGGAACAGGAGAGAGAGAAAGAGATGGGGGAAGGTGAGAGGGATGAGAGAGAAAGAGAGAGAGAGACAGAGACAGAGACAGAGAGAAACAGAGAGAGAGAGAGAGAGAGAGAGAGAGAGAGAGAGAGAGAGAGAGAGAGAGAGAGAGAGAGAGAGAGAGAGGTCTTCTGGATTTAATAAAAGCACAACCAATAACTTTTTTTTTCTTTTGTTTTTTGAGACAGGGTTTCTCTGTGTAGCTTTGTGCCTTTCCTGGAATTCTCTCTGTAGCCCAGGCTGGCCTTGAACTCATAGAGATCTGCCTGGCTCTGCCTCCCAAGTGCTGGGATTAAAGGCGTGTGCCACCACCGCCGGCCACAGCCAATAACTTGGTGGGTAACTGAGAACCAGCTGGAACCTCCCTTGGCTAAATGCTGCCTTCTAAAGCTGGGGTCTGAAGGAAGCTTAGCTTTGCGACAGTGTGGTGTGACCATTGTCCTCAGCATGAAGATAAACGATTCTCAGTCTCATGCCAAGAAGTGTTTCCTTGCACTCACATCCATTACTTAGAATGATAGCATCATTCATTTTTTTCACCCAGCATCGAAATTTGCATTTTGCACAAAATTTGCCTGGTACAGCAGATTTTTATAGTTATGGCAATGTGCGAGTGCTCAGCTCCCTAGATGTCCTTTAATAGGCATGGGGGAAAGTGGCCCACCTGGCTCTGGGGCAGTCCGATTCCTACAACTGCAACAAAAGGGGCCTGTGTTTCTTTTCACTCCAATTCTTAGTCCCCAGTTTAAGAAGTCCTGGCTTTGGAAACACTACGTTTGTCTGTCTCTTTCAAAACTCATTGCGTATAGATGTCAGGGTCTAGACCAATCTTGAGTGCTAAATTTCAACCCTTGTGTGTGTCTTTTCATACTCTGCATTGATGTGGTAATATGTGTAATTTGTTCTGTAGGGATATACAAACATGTGAGCATATTGCATCGCCATGGGGAAAAGGAGCGGGGTGAGGGGTAGGGCACAGTCCTGGCCACGGGGAGCACTAGGGAGTGACTCACTTGCTGGGACTCACTGCTCTACCCTTTGTTCATGATGGGGAAGCACTTGGCTTCTTGGTTGATGAATGTTCCCCCTTCTTTATATGGTTAAATTATTTTGTTTTGATAAAAATAAAACTTAAAAATGAAAATGTCTTGTGTGATTTATTAATTTTAACCTACACCATCCACCATAAACAACAACTTCCTGTAAGACTTATCTTCTGATTATTCCCAACTCATTAACCAGACACCCTTTCTGCCATATTGGAATTTCATTCCAGTCAACAAAAAGGTGAGATAATAGCAAATTACCCTATTTTCTTGTGCTGTTACTTGTCCCCACGTGCCTCATTTGTCATATGACTTGCCTTAATTTATAGTTTTTAACTTAGAAATGCCTTTTAAGATTCTTAAATGTAGCTAAACTTTGAAACCACACGAGAGTACTATCCAAAGTACAATAATCTAAAACTTTCCCCCTTGGAATTGATGTTTCTTGGAAGCTTGATTTTATTCATTAACAAAGAAAACATTCGTACATCAAAATCATGCCTCTTTATGAAGATAGCGAATGTGTTCATTGCAAGAATGTTTTCCAGCCTAGCACAATGTTATCCCTCTGCACATACAGCTTCGTGAAGTCAGTGGGCCTGCTGCTTTGGAAGAAACTTGGAACACACGTACTAATTGGTGGCTCTTAACTGCTTATTGCCTAACTCCTCAAACTATGGTTGTAAGAAATTAGTCCATTAATTTTCAAACTTCAGCCATTTGAAAACCATCTCAATGTTTTTTGGTGATATGTTTCAATACAACACTTGCGGGTATATTATTTACTTAATCTTTTTATTTAAAAAAATCTCTGCAATACAGGAGAGATTATTGCTTTAAGCAACAATGTCTGTGAAATATCTCATTTAGTGTAATAGTTAGGTATCTGTTCTAATACACATTTAAACACAAAGTCATCAAAATCTTTCATCCATGTACCACTTAAATATTATCTTTATGCCACCATTGGTGTGCTTTTTACACTTGGGGAAACACTGAGATAATCTAAAAGGTGTAGGTGCAGTTGGAGTCTCCAATTATTCTAGTAAGCATAGTTTCTGCCATTATCTGTTTTTCTCTCCAAGATACTGACATGAAGACCTCATGTACAAATGTAAATATACAGGTGAATTTTCTCCATCAAAATTTACAGCTGAGGGGCTGGAGAGATGGTTCAACAGTTAAGAGTGCTGTATTAGTTTTGTAGAGAACCTGAGTTCAATTCTCAGCACCCACATTATATGGCTCCCTATTGTCCATAACTCCAGCTTCAGGAAAGAAACAGTGACCTTTTCTGGCCTCCGTTGGCACCTGTACTCACGTGGACATACACATACATAGCCTCACACACATGCATGTAATTAAAAATAAATAACTAAATAAATGGGTGTTATAGTGCATGCCTTTAATCCCACCACCCAGGAGGAAGAGGCAGACAGATCTCTGCAAGTTCCAGCCAACTAGTTAGGGTATACAGTGATACCCTATCTCAAAAGAAAAAAAAAAGAGTTGATTTTCCCTGTGGCCCATTATTATCTTTTTTTGGTGTATGTGGCTAGGGGACAACCTACTACTTATATTCTGCTAAATGAACAGAGCAATACAATAACTCATAATGACACATTGCTATACCCATAGATCAATACATTGCTCAGTCTTCATTAGAGAAGCAGTAGATGTAATTAACACAGAGACCCATGATTGGACAATGTCCAGAAACTGAAAGATTTTAGAATATTTGACCCCAAATGGGATGTCTTTATCAAGCCCCTTTCCTTGAGGCTTGGAGGGTCTACGCATCAGAGGAGTTAGGATGATTGTAAGATCCAGACGTGGAGGATGACTCTAAGAGACAACATCTTCCAGACACAGGAGGGCTGATGCACACAGATAAATCCTCAGAAACTGTGACAGCACACACAAGAACCACACAGGTTCAAACCAGACAAAATGCCAGCATAGATGAAGGGAAGTGGGGAAGAAGTCTCACTTAGAAGCTATTTACAATTGAAGGCTGCTGGGAGAGGGGAAAACAGTTTTCTCCGATGGAGTATGTGGTGGTTTGAATAAAAATGCCCCCTCAGGCTCAGATATTTGAATGCTATTTCAAATATATGGCACTATTTGAAAGGATTTAGGAGGTATGGCATTTTTGGAGTAGGTGTGATCATGTTGGAGGAAATGTGCCACCATGGGGTGGGCTTTGAGGTTTCGAAAGCCCATGCCAGACCCAGTTGGGTGCTCTCCCTGCCATCCCCACCCCTCCCTATGGATCTGAGTGTAGCTCTTAGCCACTTTTCCAAGCACCACACATGCATGCCACCACGCTTCCTATCATGATTATAGACTAAGGCCTGAAAGTGTAAGCAAGTTTCCAGTCTTACTTTCCTTTAAAAGAGCTGCAGTGGTCATGGTGTCTCTTCACAACAGTAGAAGAGTGACTACCCTATATAGTCAGGGTTTCTATTGCTGTGATAAAAACACCAGGACCAAAACCAAATTGGGGAGGAAAGGGTTTATTTGACTTACACTTCCAGATCATAGTCCATCACTGGAGGACATCAGAACAGGAACTCAAATAGGACAGGAACCTGGAGGCAGGGCCTGATCCAGAGACCATAGAGGAGTGCTTCTTACTGGCCTGCTCCCCATGGCTTGCTCAGCCTGCTTTCTTATAGAACCCAGGACCACCAGACCAGGAATGCACCACCCACAAGTACTAGGCCTTCCCCCATCAATCACTTATTAAGAAAATGCCCTACAGGCCTGCCTATAATCTGATCTTACAGAGGCATTCTCTTCCTTCCTTCCTTCTTTTCTTCCTTCCTTCCTTCCTTCTTTCTTTCTTTTTTTTCTTCCTTCTTCTTTAAAAAAAATTTTTTTTGAGACAGGGTTTCTTTGTGTAGCCTTGACTGTCCTGAAATTCACTCTGTAGACCAGGGTGGCCTTGAACTCACAGAGTTCTCCTGCCTCTGCCTCTCAAAGTGCTGAGATTAAAGGCATGGGCCACCACCACCTGGCTGGGTATTTTCTCTATTGAAGAAGTTTCTTCCTCTCAGATGACTTTAGCCTATGTCAAGTTGACATAAAACCTCCCAGCACTGTGATTAAGACAGAATGGTACTGGGTACATCAATCACAATCCAGAGCAGGCCCCATGCTCAGGAGTAGTTGATCAACATAAATGTACTCCATGTTTTTTTGTGTACTTTTTTTTTTTTTTAATCTTTTGGGGTTTTGAGTTTGAGTTTTTTGTTTGTTTGTTTTGAGCAGGAAGGGAGGTGAGGAGGATCTGGGAAGAGTTGGGAGAAAGGAAAGAATGTTATCAAAATATATTGCATAACCAATTATTTAAAAGGCCACTAAATAAACTGCAGATCTTCACCTCCCCCTCCATTCCTCCCAATTCAATCCCCCAATCCCATCTCCAGCTCTGCAGCAGACCATCTGCTGCAGCTTCCCTTCACCCACTCCAGTCCCCCATCTCCAGTGGGTCTCACAGATCTTCCACTCCTAACTCCCCCCACATTGCTTTATTCCAGCCCCCAGCTCCTGCAGGTATTCTCTAGGAACCCATAGGCCACTCTGGCCAGGGATTGAGGTGAGCTAACTGCGGATCTTTACCTCTCCCTTCTCTCCTCCAAATTCAGTCTCCAACTTTCACCCCATCTCTGTAGCAGCCCTCCCCAACTTCTCTGCCCCCATCTCCAGTGGTCCAGCAGATCTTCTCCTCCAGCCTTCCTCTCCACTCTTCCTGCTATCACAGCCCCTGACTCTAGCAGACATTCCTTGGAACCCACCAGCTAACCCCACTAGAGGAGCAAGTAGACCTGTGAAGCATGTAGGCAAGCTCCAGCTCTTCATTCTCTCTTCTCTCCTCCAAATCTAATCCACCAGTCTCATCTCCAGCTCTGTGCAGACTACCTGTTGTAGCCTCTTCTCTCTCCTCTCTCTCTCTCTCTCTCTCTCTCTCTCTCTCTCTCTCTCTCCTAATTCCCAGGGGACTAAGCAGGCCCTGATGTAACATTTTTCTTTCCTCCCTCCTATAGACCCCCTTAACCCCCCCTCCTAGCCCATTCCCATTCCTAAATGTCAGCTCCCAATACCTAGGAGCACATTTTACCCAGAACCCCCCCAGTTGTGGTTGATAATATTGTGCACCCTAATAAACTTATCTGCGGGTCAGAGAACAGAACAGTCACTATATTAAACATAGAAGTTAGGCAGTGATAGCCCACGCCTTTAATCTTAGCATTATGGAGGCAGAGATTCTTCTGGATCTCTGTGAGTTCAAGGCCACACTGGAAACAGCCAGGCATGGTGGCACACACCTTTAATCCCAGCACTTCAGATCTCATGTCTTGCTTGGGAAAGACATATGCCTTTAATCCCAGGAAGTGATGGCAGAAAGCAGAAAGGTATATAAGGTACCAGGACCAGGGACTAGAGGCTATTAAGCTTTGAGGCTTTTAGCAGCAGTTCAGCTGAGATCCATTCGGCTGAGGACTCAGAAGCTTTCAGGCTAAGGATTCATGGAAACAGGATCGGATGAGGAGTTGTCTAGGTGAGGTTAGCTGTGGCTTGTTCTGCTTCTCTGACCTTTCAGAATTCACCCCAATACCTGGTTTCTGGGTTTGTTTTTTATTAATAAGACCTTTTAGAAATTCATCTACACCCAGTGGCCACACCTAACAGGAGCCCAGAAGAATTCCTTCTAGAATTTCTCCACTGGAACGCAGAATGACCCCCCAATCCCTGAGAAATACAACACAGCTGAAACACAAGACAGGGACTTCAAAACAGCCTTTATGAATAGGATAGAAGTTGTTCAAGAGGAAATGAGTAAACCTCTTAAGGAAATCTATGAAGACACAGACAAACAATGGGAGGAAATGAATGAAACAGTTCAAGACCTGAAATCGGAAATAGAATTGATAAAGAAAACCCCAACTGAGGGAGACCTAGAAATGAAAAATTGAGGAACTCAAAGAGAAACCTCAGAGGAAAACCTCATCAATAAAATCAAGAGATGGAAGACAGCGTCCCAGGCATTGAAGACACAGTAGAAGAAATGGATACCTTGGTTGAAGAAAATATTAAATCTAAAACAAAATTCTGGCACAACATCCATGAAATGTGGGACAAGATGGAAAGATAAAATCTAAGAATATATAGGAATAGAGGAAGGAGAAGAAACCCAGGTCAAAGGCAGAGAAATTTTCTCAACAAAATCAGAGAAGAAAATTTCCCTAACTTAAAGAAGAAGGTACCAATTAAGGTACATGAAGTATACAGAAGACTAAATAGACTGGACCAGAAAAAGGAAGTTCCCCCCAATACATCATAATAATCAAAACACTAAAAATATAGAACAAAGAAAGAATATTAAAAGGTGCAAGGGAGCTGGGCAGTGGTGAACACCTTTAATCCCAGCACTTGGGAGGCAGGGGCAGGAGGATCTCTGTGAGTTTGAGGCCAGCCTGGGCTACAGAGTGAGTTCTAGGAAAGGCACAAAGCTACACAGAGAAACCCTGTCTTGAAAAAAACAAAAACAAAACAAAACAAAAAAGCTGCAAGGGAAAGAGACTAAGTAATATAAAGGCAGACCTATTAGAATAACACCCAACTTCTCAATGGGGATGCTAAAAGCATCCATGCTAAAAGCTAAAAGATGTCCAGAAGGACTTGGACAGATGTTCTACAGACCCTAAGAGACCACAGTACTATACCCAGCAATCATCAATCACAATAGATGGAGAAAATAAGACATTCCACGATAAAACCAAATTTAAGCAATATCTACAAATCCAGCCCTACAGAAGGTACTAGAAGGAAAACTCTAACCTAAAGGGGTTAGTCACACCCAAGAAAATACAGTGAATAAATAAGCCCAGACCAGCAAATCAAAAGAGGGGAAATACACACACACACACACACACACACACACACACACACACACACACACACACACACACGCACGCACGCATGCACGCACCCACCATAAAAACAAAATAACAGGAATTAACAATAACTGATCATTGCTATCTCTCAACATTAATGGTCTCAGTTCCCTAATAAAAAGACACAGACTGACAGAGTGGATGTGAAAATAGGACCTAACCTTCTGCTGCATACAAGAAACACACCTCAACATCAAGGAAAGACATCACTCCATGCCAAAGAGTTGGAAAAGACATTCCAAGCTAATGGACCTAAGAAAAAAATCAGCATGGCCATTTTAATAACTGACAAAGTAGACTTCAAGTCAAAACTCATCAGAAGATATAGGAAGGACACTATATACTCATCAAAGGAAAAATCCAACCTAAACATGAATGCACCAAACACAAGGATACCGCTTAAACACATACTGACCTTCATACACTGATAGTGGGAGACTTCAATATTCCACTCTTGTCATCGAGACAAAACATAAGGAAAGGCTGGAGCTAACTGATGTCATAAACCAAATGGACATAACAATTATTTACAGAACACTTCACCCAAACACAAAAGAATATATGCTCTTCTTATTACCTCACGGAACTTTCTCCAAAACTGACCATATACTGGGACACAAGGCAAGTCTCAATAGGTACAAGAAAACTGAAGTAACACCCTGCATCCTATCTGACCACCACAGATTAAAACTGGCATCAACAACAACAGAAAGCTCACAAACTCATGGAAACCAAACAACTCTCTCTTGAATGAAAAATGGGTCAAGACAGATCTATGTTTGCTGTGGGATGTTCTGTATGGCAAATGTGTTGCTCTGATTGGTCAATAAATAAAACACTGATTGGCCAGTGGCTAGGTAGGAAGTATAGGCGGGACTAACAGAGAGGAGAAAAGAAAGAACAGGAAGGCAGAAGGAGTCACTGCCAGCTGCCACCATGACAAGGAGCATGTGAAGACGCCGGTAAGCCATGAGCCACATGGCAAGGTATAGATTTATGGCAATGGATTAGTTTAAGCTATAAGAACAGTTAGCAAGAAGCCTGCCACGGCCATACAGTTTGTAAGCAAAGTAAGTCTCTGTGTTTACTTGGTTGGGTCTGAATAGCTGTGGGACTGGCAGGTGACAAAGATTTGTCCTGACTGTGGGCAAGGCAGGAAAACTCTAGCTACATATTTTAACTTGGGAGGCAGAGACAGGCAGATCTCTGTGAGTTCAAGGCCAGCCTGGTCCACAAAGCAAGTTTCAGCACAGCCAGGGCTGCTACACAGAGAAACCCTGTTTAGAAAAAAACTATATATATGGAAATTAAAGACTTTCTATCATTGAATGAAAATGGAAATACAACATATCCAGACTTCTGGGACACAATGAAGGCAGTTTAAGATGCACTAAGTGCCTACCTACATTAAAAAAAAAAAAAAACCTGGAAAGATCGCCTATCAGTAAGTTAGCAGCACAGCTGAAAGATCTATTATGAAAAAAAATAACATCCAAAAGGAAAAGATGGCAAAAATAATCAACTGAAATCAATAAAATAGAAACAAAAAAAAATTACAAAGAATCAATGAAACAAAGTTGCTTTCTGACAATTCAACAAGATTGACAAACCTTTTTCCAAATTAACTAAAAGGCAGAGAAAGAATATCCAAATTAACAAATTAGAAATGAAAAGGGGGACATAGCAACAGACACTGAGGAAATCCAGAGAATATTTTAAAAGACATATTTTAAAAGTCTATATTCCACCAAATTGGAAAATCTAAAAGAAGTGAATAATTTTTTTTACATACTACTTACTAAAGTTAAATCAAGAGCAGATAAGCAAATTAAACAGACCTATAACCCCTAATGGAATAGAAGCAGTAATTAAAAGTCTACCAACCAAAAATTAAATAAAATAAAAGCCTAGGCCAGATGGTTTTATCTCAGAATTCTACCAGATTTTCAAAGAAGAGTTAACGCCAATGCTCCTCAAAATATTCCACAAAACAGAAACAAAAGGATCATTGCCAAATTCATTTTATGAGGCCACAGTTATCCTGAAACCCAAACCACATAAAGACCCAACAAAGAAAGAGAATTACAGATCAATTTCCCTTATGAACATTGATGCAAAAAATACTCAATAAAATACTTGCAAACTGAACCCAAAAACACATCAAATAGATAATCTATCACGGTCAAATAGGCTTCATCCCAGAGATGCAAGGATGGTTCAACATAAGTAAATTGATAAATATAACCCACTATATAAACCAACTGAAAGACAAAAATCACATGATCATCTCATGAAATGTAGAAAAAGACCTTTGACAAAATCCAACACCCCTTTATGATAAAAGTCCTGGAAAGATTAGGGATACAAGGGATATACCTCAACATAATAAAGGCATTTTTCAGCAAGCCAATAGCCAACATCAACTTAAACGGAGAGAAATTCAAAGTAATTCCATTAATATCAGGAACAAGACAAGGTTATCCACTCTCTCCATATTTATTCAATATAGTACTTGAAGTCTTAGCTAGAGCAATAAGACAACCCAAGGAGATAAAGGGGATACAAATTGGATAGGAAGAAGTAAGTATATTTGTAGATGATATGATAGTATACCTAAATGACCCTAAAAATTCCACTGGGGAACTCCTACAGCTGATCAACACTTTCAGCAAAGTAGCTGGATACAAAATTAATTCACAAAAATCAGTAGCTCTCCTATACACAAATGACAAACAGACTGAGAAAGAAATCAGGGAAACAAAACATTTCACAATAGTCTCTGTACCAGCTGGTTGTGTGTGTCAACCTGACCCAACCTAGAGTCATCAGAGAGGAAGGAGCTTCAATTGAGGAAATGCCTCCTTGAGATCCAGCTGTAAGGCATTTTCTTAATTCGTGATCAATGGGGGAGGGCTCAGCCCTTGGTGGGTGGTGCCATCCCTGGGCTGGTGGTTCTGGATTTTATAAGAAAGCAGGCTGAGCAAGCCAGGAAAAGCAAGCCAGTAAGCAGCACCCCTCCATGGCCTCTGCATCAGCTCCTGCCTCCGGGATTCTGCCCTGTTTGAGTCCCTGTCCTGACTTCCTTCAGCAATAAACAGCAATGCTGAAGTGTAAGCCTAATAAACTCTTTTCTCCCCAACTTGCTTTTTGATCAGGGTATTTCATCACAGCAATAGAAACACTAGTTAAGACAGCCTCAAATTATATTAATTATCCTGGGGTGACTCTACCCAAACAAGTGGAAGACTTGTATGATCAAAACCTTTAAGACACTGAAGAAAGAAATTGAAGAAGGTATCAGGAGATGGTGAGATCTCCTATGTTCATGGACCAATATGATTGATTAGTATAGTAAAAATGGACATCCTAACAAAAGCACTCTACAGAGTCAATGCAATCCCTATCAAAACTCCAACACAATTCTTCACAGATCTTGAAAGGATAATTCTCAACTTCATATGGAAAAACAAAAACCCAGGAGAGGTATGCACCCTCATGGTGGGACAGTCAGGAGCAGCAAGGCAGCTGGTCACACTGTGTCTGCAGCAAAGAAGCAAGAGAGAGATGAGCGCCAGTGCGCTGCTGTCTTTCTCCTTTTCTTTCAGCTGAGGGCTCCAGCTCGTAGACCGGAGTTGGCCACATTCAGGATGGGTCCTCTCACTTTCACCACAAACTCTTTCATGGACATGCCCAGATGTTTGTTTCTTCTGTGATTCTAGACACTATTCAGTTGACAATTAGTGGTAACTATCAGACACCAAGTAGACACGTCTGACGCAGCTTTAGATCAGAGGGCCCAGTGTGCCCAAGAAACACAGTGCGACTCAAACTCCACAGATCTCGTCAGTGAAATGCATATGGGTACTTTCTGGTCCTGAGCACCTGTGGGTTCTTTGGGTTTGGTTGTAATGACCCATGACTTTGGTTGGTGCCTTCCTTCTTTTAGGGGAAACTGAGGCCAAGAGGGGTTTGCTGTTGCCCTGAGTATGAAGCAAAGCTGTTGCTGCATCTACCATTTCTGCAAAGGCCACATTTACCCTCTCAGATTTTCCACTGTGTCCTGACATCTCTGTGAGGAATGGAAAGAATGACACATTTTTAAAAGAGATGTTCTGCTTTGGGGTTTGAAAATATTGATGGATTTCTGGTCAACTGGAAATTACCCAGAAAATTAAATCATCTGGACTTCTCTCCTGCCCCCAAAATGTTCCAGTTCATCAAGGTCCCATTGTGTTTGTTTCTGTAAAAATAAAAGTTCTCTGAAGACATTTAGATGCAAGGACATGTCCACGGTTCCTACGCAGTCTCATAATTTATGTACTTCAGTTGACATTCCTTGGGTTCTTTGACAGAGACCATAAGAGCAGACAAAGAGAGAAGATGTGAGCAGTAGACGTCACCAGAAAGCCTTTGGAAGACAGATACTTCACATCCTCAATTATGAGGCAACCTGATGCTGAAAGAGCATAAATTAATTTAAAAAACCTCCTGCACAAAGGAAATAATGGAAAAATGCATCTCAGGTAGTTATCCCTTTTGTGCTAAAAACAAGTGATTTGGAGAAAATAACCACATAGGGCTGAATAGGTTCATCTTATTATGTTTTTCTGGTTTTAAATTTTTAAGGGAAGAAAAAGAACAAGAAGCCTCCATTGTTTCAACAAACATTGATTGGTTATTTAGTATGTTGCCAGGCACCAGGCTACACTTTTTGTGACTTTTTCTACTCTTAAAATTACTTTCAACCATGAGAAAGAAACTTCTAGATGTCTCATTACTGATTCCAAAAGTGGCTCCGGAAAGGCCATTTCTTCTCAGTTTTTTTTTTCTTTCAAAATCATTATGATTCAACCTAGGGGTGCAGCTGGGAATAGTATATGCTGTTTTTCCCACCTGGAGCCTGAGTTTTGTGTATGTGTGGAAGGAGCTGGTTTATCTTAGGCCTTGGGAAGCACCCATTTTTAAAGAAAGGGCCCTGGGTTACTTACTAGGATTAATGAGGATTTCTGGTCAAGTTCCCAAGGAATCAGGGTAAAGGAAAAGTCAGTATGTATGTGAGTTTTATCTGGGAGCATATTGGTACCCACACCTTAGCAAAGGAGTTTGGGGAAGCAGGATGAGTGGAAAGAGATGCTGACATAGATAACCACAGTTTTGACCAACCAAGGATGCTCTGGACCCTAAATGGCTCTTTAAGCTGGCTGAGCTTGGATCTGTCACTCACAGGATGTGGGCTTCTGGGATCGCCTAGAAAGACCTGTAACCCTAGGGGGGCAGCCTTCTGTATTTGAAGAAGCCAGTGGCTGAATGCAGGTTGCAGACAGCCCTCCCAGCAGCTGGGGCTGTAGTCGGTTGCTAAGAGGAACCTAGGTGGCATCTCACAGTATGTGTGTCTCACTGTAATGAACTTCCACTCAGAATTTCCCCCAGTCCTCTTTCCTCTCTCCCACCTTTCTTCTCTCCTTCCTCCCTTTTTTCTTTCCTTATTTTCTTCCCCCTTTCCTCCCTGCTTGTAGGTATCCAGCCAATACTCATCAAGGATCTGCCATCTATCACCCAGGCACAGTCTCATGGAGACACCATTAAGCAGAATGTTACAGCATATGGTAAATTCTAGAAAGAAATCATGCCATGTGAGAGCAGAGGAGACTGCTGGAGTCACCCACAGAATAAGGAGCCCTTCAGGTCTGACTCTGAGAAAGGAATAAAAATGAAGGGAATGGTTTTTCCAGGTGGAGAGAGCTTGGAGTTGGAGGAACTAGAGAGCAGCGTGGCCTGGGCATAGCATGGGGCTGAGGAGCTGGAGGTGGATTTGCAGGGATGAGGGCCAGTTCTGGAGACCACTGAGGGCAGAGTTGAGACAGTTTTATCCTAAACATTGTGACCAAGGCTTTATACCATGTGTGGGGACCCACAACAAAGGTTTTCATGAAAAGCTAGAAGTTGGCTTCAAATTCACTGTTGTCATTGTTAGTGCTGCCAGGACCTTGTGCATGTTCTGCAGTTACTCTACTGAGTGAAGTTATAGTCCTGGCTTGAATGTAAATGGACATTAACCTAGAGGGATCGTGATGTTCCTGGGAATGAATATAGGTGAGCTGAAAACATCTTCATTCAAAGTCATTGGAGGAGCTGAGCAAATTCCCTGTAGACCTCTTTGGGGTTTTTGTCTTGCTATCTCATTTATGCTGATCTGTATAATTTCACAAGAGTGCATCTAAATGGAACAATCTAGACGATGAAGTGAAACTCAGGAAGGGTTGGTCAACCACAAGATTTGAAAACCTCAGTTCATAAACTACCTAATAAAGATGTAGATGGCTTAGATGGCCTTGAAGTTTTTGCCTCCATCTGTATGAACAGATGAAAGGTTCTTCTGACATGTAGAATATTCCAAATGTCTGGTCAACCATTGTGTTTTATAAGTCTCACAATCTAATAAATTCTCTGGGGACTTAGGAACAGAATTTAAATGAATTGAAATTTAAGAACATTCTAGAAGCTTAGACTCATATCTGAGTGTCTATGTCCTCCATTGCTCTCAACAATCTTTCTTCAGAGAATGGCAGAAGAGAGTTTTGGAAATACCTGTTTGTGGTGGGGGAAGCAGGCCAAGAGGGTTTGTGGTTCTGCTTGGGATTCACTCAGTGCCCTCGCTGGCTGATTTACTTTGTTCGGCTCACACTTTGTTTAACATAGATTTGGGCTTTGAAAAGCTTAATCTTTTCAATTAGTAGCTGAGCTCTTCCCTGTGGAGATCATCCAATTAAAAATCCAATTCATAGGTCAGTGTCTCTGGCTCATCTTTTATTTGGTGCTTATCAAAAACGGTCCACATCCACCAAGGGGCTCTAGGGGGAAAAGCACTTCAAGATGCGCTAGCTTTGGGCAGGTGAGCTAGCTCAGCAGGTGAGGAAAGATGTATGCTGCCAAGACTCAGCCTGAGTTTGATCCTGAGACCCACATGATGAGAGAAGAAGAGAATGGATGCTCACAAATTGTCCTATGACCTACACACACACACACACACACACACACACACACACACACACACACACACTTTAAAAAGTGCTCTGTCTTCAATGCATATGGGCCAGGAGCCCAAGAGCAGAAGGTGCACACTGGTGTCTAGCTAAGGAGGACTGCTGAGCATCCAGACTGTTCAGCATCTCTAACCATCAGTGGCTCCCAGGCAGCCGGAAGCCTGTGGTACAAAGGCAGGCTGGGCTCATTGTCCCAGCCTCCAGGTCCCTGCTTGGGTTAGAGCAGCTAACCCAAAGCTTGATGCTCCCCCATGGGGCCTTATAAATGATCAGCAAGCTCCTGCTGAGGTAACTCAGTTCTCTCAAGCGGCAATGGAACTAAAGCTGAGGTCTACCCCATGGGACGTATATGCAAAAGTGCATTGTCAGAGCCAGAGATTGTTGCAGTCCTCGGCCAGGACAGGCCTGTAGACAGGGGTGCAGGTGAGAACCCTGAACCATCAGAACCTCACTGTGTGGATTTCATCATATTTTATCCGAAGAAGAAAGAGCCAGCAGAAAAATAGAATGTGCTGGGGGGTGGGGTGGGGAGGGTAACACTACAGATTATAGTCTGGCTTTATAATCAGTTCTTTGGAAATTATAGACAGATTGAACAAAATGATATGCTTCAGAGCAGCAGGGAGCCTAAAGGTGGAAATTGAATTGACTGCAACCCCAAACCAAGAAGCTGGGGTGGGGGTGGGGGCTACATCATTAATCACCATGGTGGGCTCTCCTTATTGGTTTGCTACACAGCAAGAGGAAATGTAGCCTTCAATTACAGACACATGAGTTTCAAATGACTACCTGGTGTACCTGAGAGGAAGCATACAACCTTGGGCCTTGGCCACGTGCTGATGGTGTGAACAGGGCCATAAGCCTTGTAAAAGGTGCAATTAGAGAACAAGGTAGGCACCGCAGGGGTACATATAGCCCGCCATTGTGAGGGTCCCAGTGTGCTGGTGCTCTGTGGAAGCATGCAGAGTGCTCCCTCCCTCCCTCCACACCCTTGCCGAAGCTCTGGCCTGAATAGATTTCACATCTGCCTTACACACAAGCACCTAAAGTTGCTCTCAGCCATTCTGTCCCCTGGAAGTAACAGGGACAAAAGGTAGATCATGTGTGGCTTTGAATGACATTCAGGAGTTCTCTAAATGTCAAGATAAATGTAGCATGGGAGAGCTTTTTCTAATTTTATGACTTCTTCAGCATCAAATGTCACTGGAACCTTTGTTAAGCTTCCAGAACTTTCTTTGTGTTCGTAGAGATTTCTGTGATGGAGTTAATTCTAGGGATGGATGCTGGTTTCCTTTACCAAGAAAGACTTTTGCTTCCAGAGAGAAGAGAAATCTAAAATCAACCCGATCTCACTGCAGTTCTCCTGGGTTTGCTGTCTGGCACCACAGTCCCGCCCTGGGCTTAGGCTGGTTCTGAGACTCTTCTGTGCCTCAGTTAATCCTCAGTGAAAAAGGAACCATAAGAAACACCTCCCAGGTTGAGGACATCTCTACGGAAACAGTTGTGGTCCTCAACACCTTAAATATCAACCAAGAACCTCAGAGAGTATCAGTTAAAAAAACAAACAAGAAAATACTCTTGTGTTTTGTAGATAAACTAAAGACTGTTAATGAAAAAATTATTTCTGAGATCTCTATTATGGAATAGCCACCTGTGTCTATTAGGTTATAAATGAAAATGGTAACATGTAAATTTGTTTGTTAATCCATTTTGAGCTAACAATGCTAACTCCATCACATATTTGGAAATAGAAAATAACACTTTTCAAAACAGCTTCCTGAAAAGACAGGCACTGCCCACTGTGTTCGCACATATCTTTAATTTCTTCTTTTTCTAGATGTATTCACTTTTCTGTTTTACTTTGTGTGAGTGCTTTGCAAGCACACATGCATGTCTGTGCGTCGTGTGTATTCAGTATTCTCAGGAGAGGGCGTCTAATCCACTGGAACTGGAGTTACTGGCAGTTGTGAGTTACCATGTGGGGTCTAAGACTTGAATCTGGGTCCTCTGGAAGAACAGCCAGTGCTCTTAACCCCTGAGCCATCTCTCTAGCCGCTGTACTTGTCTTTAATGTCTGTTTCGAGTTTTCATTCTGTGTTGCCTCTGGAAGACACCACTCTGTGCATAGATTAAGTACTGGTTACTTGTTACCAACTCTGGACAAGCGGTGAACCAGCCTCCTAAAGGGCTGTGGGGTAGGGACCCCAGAGCACCCCTTGTGTTGTTACTTGAGGAGGAACAGTTAAGCTGGCCTTTGGACCCAACTTTTGGCCTGCAGGATCTGTTTCTATCTCTACCATTCACGCATAATGCTGGCAGTTAAAGGCAGGTCTGGGGTCCTGTAAATAGACTGGGACAGCTGTGAAACATCGTGACATCTTTCTGATATGGAGATGGAGATATCCCCTCCTGGGCCTCCAAAAGCCCCTTCATGGCCCACCGAAGTCACTGCTATAGCACTTTGGAATTGAGAGTCATTAAGTATCTGAGTATTTCTTTAATGACCTGAACCCCGATCTGAGAGCACCCCTAAGGACCGAACACCGCTCTCGGTGGATAAGTATATCCATCTGCCCACCCTGAAGTTTCAGAACCCCATGGTCACTAGACAGACAGCTTCTTCCTTGGTTTGCTTTGTGTAGAACTGACTCCAGATGTGTTCACAGCAAACAACAGAAGCAGGTATGTTGAAGGCTGAATGAAACGTCATTCTCGCGAGGAGCATGGATCTCTCTTGCCTTGCTTTATTTGACAAAAATGGTAGGTAGTTTATCAAAGTGACTTGCAACTAGGGGTGCATTTGGCAGCCAAGCAAAATAATCTCCCTTTCTCTCCCTCCTTCTTCTCTCTCTCCCTCTTCCTTACCCCTCCCTCTTCCCTCAGATCCAGTCCCCTCTTCTCTTCCCCCCTCCCCTCTCCTTCAGCACCCCTCCCTCGCCCATGGACCATTTATTCTTCCGGCTCAAGTACCTCACAGCCTCCGCACCTTACATGTTTGTATTTGCCAATCAAAAAGAAAAATAGGAGAGGGGGGAAAAGTCACATTAGAATTCACGGAAGAAATGAGATTGTTTTTGAAACGCCGGCAACTGCATTTCTTTGTTTTATTAGCATAAGCGAATTATTAATTCAGCCCAGAAAAAGCATATATCTTTGTCACATAAGACACTCTCCATCCCACCAGAGACCTTCACACTCGGGGATGATGATAATATCGCTCTCCATTTGCATAATGCTTTGCAATTTATGAGGCCCTGTCATATACTCCACGCATTTAACTTTGGTAACTATGTGGAATAGAGTTTTTGCCCTGGGTGAGACCCAGAAGGAAGCACAGGGATTTTACCTCATTACCGCCATGCCCCAAACATGAGTAAACACTGCAGCTTCAATCAGTGGCACCTGCAGGAAAAATGCCATTAATATTTAACATGTAACTTTTTTATTGCATTCCTAAACTTAATCAAACTTTCCCCCCTCCCTTTTTTATTCATAACTGGCCTTGGGGACTGCGGAGATCTGGGCCCACCTTTGGGGGTGACCATGTAAATACTCTTCCTTGCTGATAGAACTGCCATTGGCTAGGGCTTTCAACACACAAGACACATGCTGGTCCTTTGCTTCTGCTGTTGCTATGCGTATGCAGACACAGACACACATGCAGGCCGATCCAAGCGTGTGCATCCCGTGTTGGACCTTATCTGTCTACAGGCACAGCCCTACTCAAGTCAAGATACAAGAGACCTCCAGCGTCCAGAAGGCTCCCTCATGTCCCTCTCAGTCCATTACTCAGAAATAAACACTTTCTGGCTGTCATTGTTGACACAGATTCCCCCTCCCCCTCCTCCCATTTTTTCCCCATTTTTCGTCTGTGTGTTTGGTGTGCATGCACGTGTTTGCATATGTGTGGACCCATGTGTGAAGTCTCTCTCTCTCTCTCTCTCTCTCTCTCTCTCTCTCTCTCTCTCTCTCTCTCTCTCTGTGTGTGTGTGTGTGTGTGTGTGTGTGTACTAGTATGTACATGCTTATGGAGCCTGAGGTTGATGTTGGGAATCATTTTGTCCTGGCTGGTTTTGTGTGTCAACTTGACACTAGCTAGAGTTATCAGAGAGGAAGGAGCCTCAGTTGAGGAAATGCCTCCTTGAGATCCAGCTGTAAGACATTTTCTCAATTAGTGATCATTGGGGGAGGGCCCAGCCCTTGGCGGGTGGTATCATCCCTGGGTTCTATAAGAAAGCAAGCTGAGCAAGCCATGGGAAGTAGCCGGTAAGTAGCACCCCTCCATGGCCTCTGCATCAGCTCCTGCTTCTAGGATTCTGCCCTGCTTGAATTCCTATCCTGACTTCCTTCAGTGATGAACATCAATATGGAAATGTAAGCCTAATAAACCCTTTCCTCCCCAACTTGCTCTTTGGTCATGGTATTTTTTCACAGCAATAGAAATCCTAACTAAGACACATCTTGATGGCTCTTCTGACTTATTCATCAAAGCAGGGTTTCTCAATCAAACGCAGAAGTCATGGATATGGCTAGTCTTGTTCACCAGCTTACTCTGGGGAGTCTCATCTCTGCTGTCCTGGGCTGGAATTATAGGCAGGTTGTCATACCAACCCTCTATTAACGTGAGTTCCTGAGAATCTGAACTTTGGTTCTCACATTTGTGTACCAAGTGCTTAAACTGCTCCATGTCCTGGCACATGGGTTGGTTTCCAGGCTGAATGAAAAGGAGAAAATAAGCTGAGCTGCAGCCTTTATCTCCCCCTGACTGTGGATGCACTGTGTCCAGCTGCCTCCCTGCCCTGCCATCCAGCTTTCCCCTTCTGAATGGACGCAACCTCAAACCAGGACCCAACGCAAATCCTTCCTTCCTTAAGTTGCTTTTCTCAGGTGTTTTTTACCCCGATGAGAAATGTAGTTAATACAGGTGGATTTCAATGCATCCAGTTTGGGAAGTCACTTACAGAGGTGTGTGGATAGTGGTTTTGGAGCCGTGGGTGATCCTTACCAAGCCAGATGCTGTGGAAAAAGTAGAGCAAAGGTCAAGAAGGCCTCTGCCTCCACCCATCTGTCCTCGAGACCCTGGAACCCAGCCCTTCAGGGCTGACTCTCTGAGGAAGCAGCAAATCCTCCTCATCCTGTGTAATTTTGGAAAGATCAGGAAGGTTCTACAAAAGAGGATTTGGTAGCTGAATTGATAGCAAAGGAAAATAAATGAATGAAAGAAAATAATCATCGGCTCCCCAGTACAGTACAAACAGCATCTACAGAGCTCGATCTCAGGATAATTCAACCCAGATGAGGAGAACTTCAAACCCAGCCCTGGGTCTATCCATCCGGCCGCTGTGGCAATGACAGCAGCAGATCTCTTGAAGGTGGAGTGGGTGCTTGCGAGCCTTAGAGTGGCATCCAATTCTAAGCATATGGATACTGGTAGGCAAGTTTGGAGGGGATAGACCTGGAGTTAGATAAGACTCAGCCAAATCTGCCTTTCCTCAACAGTGAAGTGATTGGGGGTGGTGACTCCCATTTCTCAACCTTTAGTGTCCTTGTCTATAAAATGAGTGTGAATGTTTTTGCTGCCCAGAGCTAAAGACACTCTAAGTCCTGGCTTTCAGCAGCATCACTCCACCCAGCACACCACATGTAAACTTTTCTTCTGATTTCACAGGAACAGACACATGGTCCCATTGGGTAGTAGCCACTTGCTAGGGGTGGGTGGATGATGTTGGAGCCATTGAAGGTGATCCACAGTGATATCGTTGCACATTTTCCCTTCCACGGGATGTGTTTACTGGTGTGCGTGTCTGTACTTGAGATGCTTTTCCGAGACCGTGTTGGAGTAGTAACAGTGATAGAGTAGGAACAAGGACGTGTTCCTCCAAAGGGCAGTGTTAGACAGTCATACAAAGTGCCATGGAAAAGTCTGTGGCATCACAGAGAATGAGTGGAGAGGTACCTGTCATGAGTCCTTTTTCCATAGCCAGATCTTTGTAGAAATAAGGAAGAAATAATAAGATGTCCAAGCCGCACACAGGAGAGTAGGAAGCCATGTGTCAACAGCTGGTGCAGATTTTCTCAGGTTCTACTGTCACTAGTTGGCCAACAAGGGCCACTTCTAAGAGCAGAAGAGGCAGGAGCCTGTGCTAACCTAGTGCAGTGGCAGTGACCCGAAGCCACACGACAATCTGGGACACCTTGAATATGTACATCAGGAGATTGAGCCTTCTGTTGAATTGCACTGGGACTTTCCTCTTTTGGTGGCAAATCCCAGACAAACCTGCTGGTTTCACATTCCCACTCCCGACTCCATCATTCAGTGGGACTCAGATGAAGCCAGGACTAGAGGAGGGAGGGGCCAACCTCTATCAAAACCTCAAAGACAGGAGCAAGTCTGTGGGTCAAGGGAGTCATGACCATTTTCTTACTGTGGACAGAAGGAACATGATCTATGGAGGTGTAACTCTTAGATTTTGGTGGGCAGATGCAAGTGTCCAGATAGAGGGGAACTTCTGAGGCGTCTGAAGACTAGGGGAGATGTTTTAGTGAGGAAAGGAGTGCAAGTGAGAGCAGCCAGGATCTCAGAAGGACATGTGTGTTTTTCCTTGCACCGGGGCGAGGGAACTGTGCTTTGAAGATCCAGCAAGGGGAATGTGTGAGAACTCGGGGCTCTGGTGGAAAGCCGACTTTCCTGATTGGAAGCAGCTGTGGGCCTTTGACTTTTTGGAGGAGCAGAAAATTTGGTGTCTTTATGGACTTAGAGGTTACTCCAGATGACTTCCTGCCATCAAGATCCCACTGAATCACAACCGTTTTTAAACTTGCTCAGGCAGCCAGGACTTACATAGGTTCTAGATGGTAATGAAACATGCCTCTAAACAACGTCATGACGTTTCTCTCCCACGGAGCACTCTGATGACTGGATTACCACTAGAAACTCTCGGCATCTGGAGCTTACAGACATACTTCTCTTTTCCCTCGGAGCAATTTGGGTCACTCAAGCTTCTGAGCAGAGATATCACCTAGTCAAGCTCTTCTTTCATGATCTAATTCTTGGGAGCTCCAGGGTAAAGAGAAGCTTTGTTGTGTAGGGCCTGAGAAATTTCTAGAATGATAATCAGGTTAGGAGTCAATGATTTGAACTCCTCTGGAAGGTCTACTTATCTGTCAATTAGAATGAAATAGAGCACCTTCCTTTGGGTAATAGATTCCTTTGTATGTATATGTTCATGCACGTGTGTGTGTGTGTGTGTGTGTGTGTGTGTGTGTAGACCAGAGGACCACTGCAGGGCTTGTTCCTTGGGTGATAGCCATCTTTCCTTCAAGACAGGGTCTTCTGTTGGATTCTACCAAATAGTTTGCCTAGCTGGCCTAGGAGCCTCAGGGATCCACCTGTCTCTGCCTCCTCAGTGCTGGGATTCCAGACGCATTATGCTCAGTTAAAATTTTTTTTATCTTATTTTATTTACCTGTTGGAAGATTGAACTCAGGTCCTCATGCTTACAGGGCAGTCACTTGGCTGGCTGGGCTATTTCCCCATCCTTGAGGGTTTAATTCTTTAGCAAATTATCTTAAAATCATCTTATATTTACAAAATAAGTTGCCGAGCCAATGCAGAACTCCCAGAAACCTTTCATCCAGTTTCCTCCACTGATGACACCTGTTTCTGTGGGCTGGATCTGTCACAGACTGGAGAGAACACTGGTCCATTCCCATCGACCACATACTACAGCTTATCTGTCTTCCTCTGGTTTTCTCCGAATGTCTCATGTCCGGTCTGGGGCCTCGTCCAGGACACCATGTTATATTTACGTATAATGTCTTCTTAGATTTGTCTAGTCAGTGGCTTTTTCCCCAGAATTTCCTTATTGTTGGTGACTATGTTGGACTTTTTGTTGCAGTGATGCACAACCCAGGGGGTCTTCTAAAGGGGGAAGGTCCGTTTTGGTCCTTCACTGTGGGTCAGTGGTGAGTCAGGACATCAGGTGAGAGTGCAAAACTGCCTACTTCGTGTTGGCCAGAGTGCAGAGATGAAGACTGGGGGAAGGCAAGGGTCATGGCGGCACACCTTTCCAGGACGTGTCCTTCAACCAGACCCCACTCTCACTGCCTACTATCCCCAGGAAAGCCATCACATTAAGAGCCAATCGAGGCTCCATCTACTGCCCAGTTCAGTGGTCTGAGTCAGGAGTTAGAGATTGGAGCTACTGTTTGGGAACCAAGCCTTCAGCACCCGAGTCTCTGCAGGAAGTGGGTGGGGAGAGCACTTTGTGTGCTAATCCTGACCATGACCTTAAAAATGCTGCAGTAGTCTGGCCCAGTCTTTTATGCAGTGTCCCTCAGGTCAGGCTTGCCTGATGTTTTCACCACATCTGATTGGGCTTATAGGTTTGGGGGAAGATGACAGAGGGGACATGCCCTTTCATGCTGTCAATGATGTTGGCCTTGATTCTACCGGGTCATGTTGGAGGCATGATGATGTGTGTGGAGCAGGCTGAGAAGATCACATAGCAAGTCTATGAAGACTGGGTGAATGGAGCAAGTGGGTTTGAAAAGTTTTTCGCTTTTTCAGGTGAAAACCTCAGTTTCAGTTTCCCACAAAGATAAATCAGTCAGACTGAGTCCTGTCCTCAAGGAACCCGAAAACAGGGACTCCACGGCGCCTTCACCTCTGTCCCAGTCATGCTCCATTCTCTTTGTTTGACAGCCCCTGAACAATCGGAGCCGCTTAGAGCAAAGGCTGGAGCTGTTGGCACCCGGGGTTTGTGGGGACCCAGAATGTGAACCAGCATAGCAGTTTCTGGCCTGGGATGAACAGCCGGGAAGACAAAAGACAGAGGCTTAGAATGACAGCCCAGCATGCGGTGGGGACAGCAAGCCACAAGAAGGGAGGTCCTTTGTATAGCAGAACGACTCTCAGGAGGACAGTGTGGCCAGGAGGGACGCCCGCTGCAGCTGTTGTCCTTAACTTCCCAGACCATTGTGGAAGAAGGTTCTGTGCAAAGCAGCTCGTTCTTGGTGCATAAGCAACACTTTCTCATCAGTCTTTCTTCAACTTAAGTTGAAACTCAAGGTCTTTGATGCATACAGATATGAAGACAAAGTCCTAGCCCCTTCAATGTATCAGTCATGCAATATTGTAAGTCCTAGAAGGCACAAAACACATAAACGTCACTTTGAAAAATAGGAACTTCTGTACAAGTGTGAGACAGTGACCTATCTCCATACCAAGGTAACCATAAGAACACAGTGAACAAGCCACTTTTTACAAGAAGTCAAGGATTTTTAAATGACCAACTTCCTCTGGAGACACAGAGTCTGGCTGACTATGCAACATTTAAGTCTAGCATGTCTGCTCTCAGGAGATAGTTCAATGACCTCAGCACAGCAAACTTCATTGTTTCCAAGGCAACTAAGCCAGAAATGGCAACTCACACTGTAATTCCAGAATTTAGGAGGCTGAGGCAGGAGGCTCACCATGAGTTTGAGGGAAGCCTGGGCCACAGAGTGAGTCTGAAACATCTAAACATGTGGTTGCATGTGCAGGCTCTCCTCAGCTCATGATAGGAAAACATCCTGGTAATAAACTGATCATGTCAACTTGATGGGATCTGGAGTTGCTTGGGACACACATCCCAGCTTATCTGTGAGGGAGTTTCCAGAGGAGTTTACCCTAAGAGGGAAGACTCATCCTGGATGTGTGTTGATACCATGCATAGACCTGGGTACCAGTACTGGTGACAAAGACTGAGTGAACCTCAGAGCTCATCTTTGTCTCCCTCTGACTGGGGATGCAAGTGGCCAGTGGCTTTGTAGTCCTGACACCACGCCCTCCCCACCATGCTGAACTCTGCTTTCAAACTGTGACACAGAACAAAGTTTCCCTTTCCTATGTTGCTTTTATTGGGTATTTTCTCTCAGCAACAGGAAAAGTAACTAATACTCAGAAATTGAAAGCTTCTAAGTTGCATACCAATCTTCTTAGCTTATCCTTAACTCAAAATACCCACATTAGCCTCAAACTGGGCAAAATCATCTCTCACAAAGGCTATTATATCAAAGACTGTATTTCAAGTAATAACGGGGGCTGGAGAGACGGCTCAGGGGTTAAGAGCACTTGCTGTTCTATTAGGAAGATTTTAGGTTGCCTACATCCATATCAGGCAGCTCACAAATGCCTGTAACTTCAGCTCCAAGGGACCCAGCACTCTCTTTTGGCCTCCAGGGGAGCCTGCATACAGTTGTTCACACACACACACACACACACACACACACACACACACGCACTAAAAGGAGAAAGTGTAATGGAGTGCTTGCCTGGGTGTTTGAGGTACACTTCCTACTGAATGCTTTGTCTCCAAATGTGTTAAATCCCACTCTGGTCCCACCATTATCAGCCAGGTGCTGTCCCTTTGCTTTTGGGGGTCTCTCATTCTCAAGAATTCAAAATGAGATTTTTATCTTTGAGGGAGAAGGTGTGCAATCTGCCTTTCCCCTCCTTCACAAATATCCATTTAAGTCATATTTTCCTATTTGTTAAGGAAAGAACCGTACAGCATATCTAGGGACATAAAAGAAACCAAGTTCTTATTTATCGGTGAGGGGTGGACGAGGGAGGATCCAACGGTCTCTCAGGACTTGGGAACTCTCCAGAGCTTCACAGACATTCTCAGCTTTGTCTTCCTCACCAGGGCGGCACACAACCTCTAGATGTGGCTTTGGAAAGCACGGTATATTGCATTTATTTCTGACACGATTTTCCAGGGAAAGGTCCAGATCCTAGACAGATACTAACCAGTCACAGTGTGTCTGTGAGACAGTAGGAGGATCACAGAGCCAGCTTCTGATGAGAAACAGAAGCCTTGCCTAGGTCGGATGGTGCCTTCAGGACAAGGCCCATAGAAGGGAGGCCTATATGCATTTTGGTTCCTTAATGTGGTGGCCTATCAAAGCAGAGCTCCTCTGAGGGCTCCAGGCACAGTGACTACAGAGGTTGCCATCACAGATGGGAGTGGCTGGGCATGGCAAGTCTCTTCTGCCTGAGCTTGCCTCGGTGGTGCTCAGTCCCTGTCCTTCCTCTGGTTGGTGTACCCGGAGCCTGGAATGAAAAGTGGTGCCCAGTAAGGCTTTGCTACCTAACTCATTGGATGTTGTAATGGACTAGGGTTCTAGACCTTTGCCCATAGACATTAGGCAGATGCCTCTTTATTCTCTTCTGTGTAGAGTGGTTACAGCATCCCTGCTCTCTACCCATGAAATCTCAGCAGCCAACAATGCCCAAACACACAGGGATATGACAATGCAAAGTGTATTCTGATGTTGCCAATTGTCCCCAAAGGAGAAAATCACTATCATATAAGCACACTTATAAGTATGTTACCATGAGGAACTTATCAGGACTTAGGAGTTGGCTCACTTGGTAAAGTCCTTGCCATACAAGAGTGAGGCTCTTAGTTCAGATTCCCAGCATCCACAGCTATAATCCCAGTGCTGGGGAGTGAGAGACAGGTATGTATCTGGTTCAGGAGAGACCCTGTCTCAAAATATAAGCAGTAGAGAAAGACAGCTAAGCTCCTCTGGCCTCCACATGCATGCACCCACATGTGAGGGTACCTCACTCACAAGAAATGTAATTTACTGAGCATGTCCCTAAAACTCCTATCCAGGGCTGCCAGGAGGAGATGGTTCATCAGGGAAATCCTTGCTATGTGATTGTGGGGACCAGAGTTTGGATCTTCTGAATCCATATAAATGCTGTGGATTTTAGCAGCTTACCTATAATGATAGTGCTCAGATGAGCAAATTTGCTCACTAGACTAGTCCTATCCACTAGCTCTGGGTTCACCTGAGAGACTCTGCCTCAAAGAATAAGGTGGCAGATGATTAAGGAAGATTCCTGATGTCAATCTTGGGTTTCCAGTATATGTGCACACTCAACATCCCTACATACTACTCATATGCACCCACATGCCTGCAACAACAACAACAACAACAACACACACACACACACACACACACACACACACACACACACACACACACACACACACACACACACACCATGTACATAAGAAGGAGAGGGGGAAAAACAGTACTATGTGGATTGTACTCCATCCCAGAAAAGAAAGTGGAACCAGGCGCTAGAGAGATGGCTCAGAGGTTAAGAGCACTGGCTGCTCTTCTGGAGGTCCTGAGTTCAATTCCCAGCAACCACATGGTGGCTCACAAACCATCTGTAATGAGATGCCTTCTTCTGGCCTGCAGGCATGCAGGCAGAATACTGTATACATAATAAACAAATAAATATTAAAAAGAGAAAATGGAGTCAGATGAGAGGCCATGCAATGGGAAAGTCACATCTTGTTCTCACTGTTACTTAACGGCTTTGATGAGGCTGCAGCTGTCATGTGCAGAAGCTGCTGCTGACCCAGACAGCCACTTGCCTTGCTGAAGTTTCTGGGAGATAAATTGGCTTCGTTCGTCCCAGGCTTCATCACCATTTGCTGGCTGGTCCACCTGGACTCAATTCCTTTCGTCCTGAGTGCTTCCCACCCTTCTCTCATTTACACCCAGTCGGTCTCTCTCTCTCCGTAATGGAGAGGTTTGAAGTGGGTGCAAGTTTGCTTGCCATCTTAATAGTGTTTATTTATTTGGACCGTCAAATTCCTCTTGCGATGACAAATTTGCTCTGTGCTGAAGGTATGCTCAGGCTGTTTATAAAGGGCCCTGTAATTAAGTGGCCCCTGTCACTGGGGTGCGTGTCCTCCATCCTCTGCTTGGTGTGTGTAAAAGTCTCAGAAGGGGCCTTGCAAGGTGGATGTTTCCATCATGTTCACCTGAAGAGAGCAGACCTTTCAGGCCAAATCTTCAACACCTCGATGCTTTAATTGGCTTCTGAAGCAGATGTTGCTCTCTCCTTACAACCCTATCTCCTCTCTTGAATCTGGGGCTTCTGAAGGCTTGTTGCTCCCCAGAACTGGTCCCAGTGGATCTGAGAAATACTGTTTCCCAAAGTTTATTTAGACAACCTCTGGCCTGCTTTTTGCTTTATGTAAGTGTTTTCTCCTGAGCCCCACGCCTTGTTTTCCCAAGTGTCTAAAGCTACTGCTCAACATGAAGTCTTACTCGGGATTCCATTGTGAGCCAGAACAAAGGCTCCGAGTCAACATGGCCTCAGCAGAGGCCAAAAGCAGCTCCAGGCCCACCCAACCTTTTCCCACAATGCTTTTCTGTTTCTCAGAAAAGCGTTGTAAACATGGTCCCATGGCGAAGGACAACTTAAACATCTCATTGCTGAGGGCACTTGTTCTCAGCAAAGCCTTTAATCGCATCACACTCACTTTGCTGAGGCTCTTCCTGGATCTCCAGCTCTCCAGCCACCTCTCTGCCTCCTCTTCACCCGAAACACGGTGTGGGTGAGGGAGCGTCAGGGCAGTGGTCAAAAGGAAATGTCACAGGCAATCTTGTGTGCCTCCGTGACACGCCAAAAGGTTGACTTTAAATTAATTGAATCAGTCAACTCAGGAAGACAGAAGCCTGCAAGACCAATTGCTCAATATGCCAGCTTTTTAAACTGACCTGATCAAATCAGTGGCCGAGCCCAGGTCCTGCCTGGATGAACCTATGCAAACATCTATTTTATAAAAACTGATTTATTTTTCAAGGAAATCTGAGGGACCGATACAGAATGGTTAAGCCAAAAAAAAAAAAAAAAAGTGTAAATAGCATAGAATCAAGCCCCCCCACCCTGTCTCTGCCAGCTCCCTGGAACAATTTGTCATTTAATTTCTTTGAACATCAAAAGAATTCCTTAACTTGAGATATTTTCCAAAAACGTTATTAAATGACATATTTATTCCAAACAAACATTGAGCTGGAGGGAGGCCTTCCGTTATATATGTACCAACTAGGATGTGAAATTAAAATTCCCAAGAATCCAAGGCTTCTCTGCTCCCCTCCCTTTCCCTCCCGCTTCCCTGGCCTCTCCCTTCAAAACAAATGACAGCCATCCTAATGCGCACAAAAGAGCACCTCATTGTGGTTGCTTTTAAAAAGCTTTTTAAATTACATTTATTTACTGGGCGGAGGCCATGTGCCACAGCTGTGGAGGTCAGAGAATGACCCTGAGGGGCCCCGTTCTCCTACCAGTTGGGTTTCAGGGGACAGAGATCAGCTCTCAGCCTTGGCAGCAAGTGCCTTTACCTGCTGAGCATCTCATCTACCCTCATTGTTCTTCTGATTTGCATTTCTCTAACGCTTAGTGATAGCCACCTTTTTTCATGTGCTAATTGGCCATTTGTGTATTTTCTTTTTTTTTTTTTTTTTTTTTTTTTTTTTTTTTTTTTTTTTTTTTTTTTAAGATTTATTTATTTATTTATTATGTACACAGAAGAGGGAGCCAGATCTCATTACAGATGGTTGTGAGCCACCATGTGGGTGCTGGGAATTGAACTCAGGACCTCTGGAATAACAGTCAGTGCTCTTAACCTCTGAGCCATCTCTCCAGCCCCCCATTTGTGTATTTTCTTTGGGGGAAAAACACGTCTCTTTAAGTTCTTTGCCACTTTTGATTTTTTTTTTTTTTTGTCGTGGCTGAGTTTCAGGATCCACTGGCATATTGTGGACATCCACTTCGTTGGAAAAGCGATCTGCAAATGTCTTGCTGCTTCACTGTGTTGTTCGTGGCTCCCAATGCATGAAAGGGGTTCGAGTTGGCGTGGGTCAAGTTAGCTATTTCTGCTTTTGTTGTCTGCACATTTTCTTCTAAGAAATTTATGGCTTTAGTTTTATAGTTTCGTTGTGTGTGTTCAGATCTTTGCTACATTTTGCACTACTATTTATTATGATATTTATTACTCTGAGAATACACAAACACAATGTATTTTGATCATGTTCACCACCCACTTGTCCCAGATCCACTACTACCCTCCAGTCCATAGGTGTTGTACCTATGGACACCTCTTGCCACACTCGTCATTCCTATAGCTCCACAGGTTGAACTAAGTAGTGTCAGTAAAGGTCCACCTTCATTCTCATGCTTTTCTTTATTAGCTCACAGGTCCAAGTGGTGCTGCCCGTACACTCTTGAGTGTAGGATCACCCATTGGAGCAGGGTTGACCTACCAAGGGCCTCGTATCCCCAAAGAATACTGATTCTCTCTCCCTAGAGGCCGTTAACAGCTCCTCAGTTAGGAGTGGAGGCTTCTGCCTCCATGATGGAGTGTCGGCTGGCTTGATCTTGTGCAGGTCTTACACAGGCAACCATAGCTGCTATGAATTCACGAGTCTGACGTGTCCTGAAGTCATTGTTTCTCTTTGATCCTCTCAAAATCCTTGGGCTCCTTCTTCCTCGATGGTCTCTGAACACTAGGTGGAGGGCAGAGATTCAGATGTCCGTCTATGGCTGAGCTCCCCAGCATGTATTCTCTGCACTTGGACCAGTGTGAGTTTCTACATTAACTACCATCCACTGCACAATGAAGATTCACTAATGAGATCTGAGAGCTGCGCTAATCTGTGGCTCTAGAGACATGAATTTAAAGGGCAGTTTGATTATATGTCCACTTAACAAAATAACAGTAGTTGATTCTTCCCAGGGGCTTGTGAGTTCCTCAACCATGGGCTCTTGGCCAGATTTACTGTATCAGGCATGAGTTTCCTACTGCAAGACAGGGCTGAAACCCAATGAGAAAGTGGTTGGTCACTTTAATGGTTTGAATGAGGATGGTTCTCATAGGCTAATATATTTAAATGCTTGACCCCAGCTGTGGGAGCTGTGGCTTTGTTGAGGGAGGTATGTCGCTGGAGGTGGGCTTTGGGGTTTCAAAAGCCCATGCCATTCCCAGTTAGTGTTCTCTCTCTCTCTCTCTCTCTCTCTCTCTCTCTCTCTGCCTCAAGCTTTTCGTTCAGATATAAGCTTTTAACCACTGCTCCAGCACCATGGTGCCTGCCTGCTGCCATGCTCTCCACCATGGTGGTCATGGACTCTAACCCTCTGGAACCATGAGCCCCAAATTAAATGCTTTCTTTTATAAGTTACCTTGTTCATGGTGTTTTGCCATAGAAAAGTAATTTAAAAAAAAAAAAGAGAAATAGACATATAACTAAGATCAAAAAGTAACTGAAACAGTTGCTCCTATAACATTAAGGCCACTGTTGTACCTATGGACATCTCTTGCCACACTCGTCATTCCTATAGCTCACAGGTTGAACTAAGTAGTGTCAGTAAAGGTCCATTCTCATGCTCATAGATACCAAACTCTCCCACTAAAATCTGTCGAAAAGATTGTCCTTTTCCATTGAAAGTTTTTGACACTTGGATGAAATATCAGTTTAGGGCTCCCCCCCCCCAGGAACTCTTGTATTGAGACTTCCTTTGGTTTCTCCTCTTCATAGATCCCAGGACATCTCTACATCCACCTCACTGTACCACTCTATTACAGACACTGAGAATGGGGCATGCTTTTCTTGTTATTTTGTTGTTGATGTTATTTGTTTGTTTATTTTGTTTTTTGAGACAAGGTTTCTCTGCTTTTCTTGTTATTTTGTACCTTGGTGTAACTGAGCACCTCTCCTTTTATTTGCTAGAGTTAATTTGATCAGTGTTGTCGGGCCATATCAGCTCATGTTACCTGTTGAGTGTGCTACAGTAATCAGTATTTGGTACTTGGCATGCTGGAGGCAGCTAATGAGCCATCCCTCAGCATCCCCTGGGATCATAAGGATTTATTTGAAGACTCCCCTCACTCCCGAGGGCACTAAAGTCTTCAGCTGCTCAAGTCTTTCATACACAATGACACAGTACTTGCACATAACTGATAGATATGCCTGCATACTTTAAATGAGCTAGACTATGGTAACACCTCACACTATGCCAGTGCTACATAAGTGGTCATTGTACTCACTGACTATAGAGCAATGACAAGGAGAAAAGTCTATCTGCATTCACTATGGTTGCATTTGGCCCCCAAACACTTTACATCCATGGTTAGTTGGAGCCATGGATGTGGCCTCCACAAGGAACCTGGGTGACTGCTCTTTCCTCTACCCAGGGAGCAGCAGGGGCGACTGCCCAGGGTTCATTTCCTAACAAACTGAACAAACAAATGAACCAAGGACAGATGGCTATTGGGACAGTGGAAGTGGTCACTGTGTGAGGATATGTGGCAGGGTTGGGCCACAGCTATGTTCTCCTCTTTAGTCCTATTTTTCTAGATCTCTTTCCTCTTCCTATTCTGGACTTTGGGTCAGCTAAGGCCTCTGTCTCCAGACACCTTTTGTACTGAGTTGTTGACAGGTGAGCTTGTCCTGAAGCCTTAAGCGAAATCTGTCTGCATACAGGTCCTGAGTCCAAGTTTCCAGACCCAACCTCTCCCTAGTCCCTCTGCAGTGGTTCCGCTGAGCCTTTAATCTCCTTATCCATATAAAAGTGATTGACCATTCTGCCGTGTACAAGAGAGGCTGGGCTATGGTGCTGGGCACCCCTGAAGTGGCTCAGCAGAGGCAACCCTCCAAGACCACTGGTGTCATCAGACATTGCCTGATGAAGGACGTCTTGAGAACAAGGAGAGCAAGAACGAATATACAGCAGATCCCAGCACCTCTGAACAATGTGTGCAGAACAGGCAGCTCCCAGGTGCCTCTGAGTGGAAGATGTGTGTCTTCACATTCACCCACATTCCTCTGTCCAGAGGTTTTATTTGTCACTTTCTTCTGTCTTCAGCAATGGCAGAGGACATTAAATGACTGGTTTCACAACACTAGTGGCAGTGTCGATGAGAGCAGGTGGCCTGGTGGGAGCCGTGGGTTCCTGGAATAAACCTGAGCCTGTTCTAGAGGAACTTCAGAGGAGCTGAGCAGGTATGAGGAGGAGAGCACAGGGACAGAGAGTTTGGGGCGAGTCCTCTCAGCAAGCTAGGCTATTGTGATTGGTCTTTGAGAAGAACTCTTTCGATCTTTCCCCTCAAAACCTCTTATGTTCAAGTCTGAAACAGGGGCCGGAGGGGCCTACTCTAGTTTCAGCTGCTGGGAAGGGGGGCGGAGTGGGGGGTCTGCTCACACAGCTCACATTTCCTCAGCAGTCTCTCCTCTCAATGGTCCTTCAGTACTGGAAGCCTTCCCAACCCCCTCCTTACAATCTTTTCTGCCTTCCAACTTCAACCCATGCAGAGACCCAGCTGTCTGTGCCCATATAATGCTCTTGATCTGACTGTGGACCTGTATTCTGACCACTGATGACTCCAGATGAAGCTACCAACAGCTCCTGTTTTATCTACACCAGCATCCCAAGTGGCTTCTTTTCTCTTCCATCAACACAATCCACTCTCTTACACATCCCCAGAGCAGCAGTTCTCACACCTGTGGGTTGCGACTCCTTTGGGGGTTGAACGACCCTTTCACAGGGGTCTCCTAAGACCATAGTAAGACACAGATATTTATAACACAATTCATAGCAGTGGCAAAATTATGGTTAAGAAGTAGCCATGAAAATAATTCTATGGTTGGGGTCGGCAAAACATGAGGACCTGTATTAAAGGGCTGCAGCATTAGGAAGGTTAAGAACCACTGCCCTAGAGGGTCCAGAGGGTGTTTCTGAGAGCCACCAAGAGTGGGTGGGGTCTGGCCCAGAAAGCGGGCTGAGAGCTACTGAGGACCAGCCTTACTCAAAACTGAGGAGCCAAGATTCAGAGAGCAGTCCCTAGCTTTACAGGATGGAGCCTTCAACTAGATGGCCTTACTGTCCCATATCTCTGACTTGCTTGGAGACAGTGTCTCTTCCAAGGCCTCTCCTCTTGAGTGGGAATGTCATTCCTATATTGGTCCCACCACCACATTTTTGAACTGTAACTTGAAGGTCAGGGCATGCCCAGTCTCTCACCTTTGCCTAGGTTAGACCATGAGCTTTGCGATGCTTGAGCTGATGGCACCCAGAGGAGATTTTAGACACAGGGTAGATTTCCTTGGGCTTTAGACTTTAGATGTTGGGAAGGGGTTAATACATTTTGCATGTGGGATGAATATGCATTTTGGAGAGCAAGAGGGAAGATTATAGTGAGTGAAATGGTAGTTCCCTGCAAAGATATGCCCAGAACCTGGGAACATGGATTTACTTGGAGGAAGGATTTTTGGGGAATATAATAAAGTGCCAAGATTAAACCATTCTACATCAGTATGGAGCTGAAACCCAGAGACAGATGTTCTTACATCAGGGAGGAGACAGGGCAGGGAGGAGGAAGAAGCCAGACAAGGATGAGGGCAGGGATTGGGGTGGCTCTGGGGCCACCGGAAGCCAGATGTGAGACAGGAAGGTCTCTGCCTTAGGATTTTGCAGTGAGCTCAGCTGTGGAGACCTTGGCTTTAGATCTTTGCTATTGGGGGAGGTGTTCTGTTTAAGGCACCAACTGTGTGGTCATTGGTGACAGCAGCCTGGGCTGTCAACAGGTTTATTCCAGCTTTTCTTCTCTTCCTTCTACTAAGCCTAACTCCACCCGACCAGACTCTCCATACTCACCAATCCTTTGGCAGGTCTGGAAATGCTTGGCTCTTCCATCCTTAGGATGGTCTCAAATATCTACCATTAGGGAGGTTTTTGCAGACCACGCATGGTCAGTGGCCTCCCTCAGCTGCTCCACGTTGCCTCGTCCCATCCAGGTCTGTGTTTTCTTTCCACATTATTTACTTACCTGTTGCCTGTTCTCTCTCCACCATCATCAAGTATGCCCAGAGGGCTGTAGCCTCGTTCCCTTGTGCAGTGGACAGTGCCTGGTGAGTGGTTCTTGGCCTGGATGGATGAGATCAGAGACCTTTGGCCCTTCCTCAGCATGTGCAGGGGAAAGGTGTGCGCAAGGATATGGCCGAACTATTAGTGTACCTGGAGGACCCTGGGAGCCTTCAGGGCATCCACCTCCTCACTGGGCTATGTTTCTCTTCTTCTCTTGGCACTGAAGCCTCTCTAGGGATCCAGAGGTCCCATTCTCCCACACTCCGGTCACTTACGGCTACCTGGGTTCTGATTGTAAGTTTGGTGAGGTTGTATGATGTGTTATTTGTTCTTAGCCTGTGTGCTGGCTAGTTTTATGTCAATTCAACACAAGCTATAGGTATCTAATAGAAGGGAACCCCCACTGAGAAAATGCCTCAATAAAATCAGGGCTGTAGGCAGGCCTGTAAAGCATTTTCTTAATTAGTGATTGATGGGGGAGGGCCCAGCCCATTGTGGGTGGTGCCATCCCTGGGCTGGTGGTCCTGGGTTCTATAAGAAATCAGGCTGAGCACACCATTAGGAGCAAGTCAGTAAGCAGCTCCCCTCCATGGCCTGTGTTTCAGCTCCTGCCTCCAAGTTCCTGCCTTTCTTGAGCTCTTTCCTTGATTTTCTTCGATGACCAAAAGTGATATGTAAGTACAAGCAAAATAACCATTTCCTCTACAATTTGATTTTGAGAAACCCTAACTAAGAAATCCTGTCTAGCCTTGATCAGTTTTTTTTTTCCTTCTCCTTTCCAGGGGCAGGTTCCCTCAAAGTGGAGATCACCTTATTCAGACTAACAAATTAATGGCCACCAACCTCCATTTTGTCTAAGACTGTATAGCTCTATGTTGAGAAGCCATTGCCAGGCACCTGTGCTGAACACAGAAGGGAGTGTGTTATGTGTTAACAGACCATCAAATGCCACAGATGCTTATGCAGGGTGTGAACATGCTCTCAAGTGGTCTAAGGTTGTGACTCACCTGCCTCTTATCTCTGGGATAAACATAGGCTAGCCGGGGATGGGAGGAGCACATAGATGACCATGGAAACCAGCAGTTGGGGGGCCAATCTCATAAGCGGTGCACTTCGTAGGGTAGCAGTGGGGAGTCCCTGGCATCCTCTGGTGACATTTCAGGGGTGCAGGTTCCCAGCCTATGCACTTGGAATGAGTCAGTTTCAAGTGGAGAAAGGCACAAGGTCCCCCAAGGAGTCCAGAAGACTCCTGCAGGGTCCTCAGGGAGGCATTCAGTTCATCTCAGGTGTCAGAGCACATCTTATCCATGCGCAGATGTCAGCTCAGCTCTGCAAAATCATTTGATGAGCTACCCAATACTGACAAGTGCTAAGGTCATAAAAATGACAACAGTATGCACCTGACCCTCAAAGAGGTCCTTTCACATCCAAGGGCCATGCTAGGGTGAGGAAATATGACCATAGAGCGGGAGAAGGTGAGGAAACATGGGAGTCGGGCAGCAGACAGACCTAAGTTCTGGCCCCAGCATCTCATTTCTTAGCTTTATGACCCAAGTCCAATCACTGAATCTTTGAGTTGCCGGGTTTCCCTGGTGGTGGACATGCTCATGAACATCTGCTTTGTGTAGATGTTAGAGCTAAAGGATGATTCAGCAGATGGAGTTGTTTACAACATGCAAAACCTTCCTTCAGTTCCACCCCTGGCCAGGGGAAGAGATGCACCCTTTCCCATACATAAGTGGTACTACTGTGAAGAACTCACCTCAGCGCATGTTGGGTGCTAAAGTCCAACTTGTGGTTTGAAGTAGACTGCCTAGAGGCTCACACGTTCTCCTTGAAGCAGATTCATTCCATCCACATTTTCGGCGTTGTAGTTAATTCTTAGATTTTTGCAAAAGGAGTGATCCCCCAACCACCCTGCAAGCTGGGATGGTTTAGAGAGACTGTCTAGTAGTACCTGAACATGGCTTCCATCACCTGCAGTCATCTGGTCAACTGAGAGCTCTGAGTGGGCAGCGGTGGGTCCTTGGGTGATGGGAACAGAGGCTGTGGCAGCACTTTGCTAGGTGACTGTGAGGCACACCCCAGCAGCCCTTTGGAACCTGCGCCAAGTAGGCCTGTGTGGGCACACCCTCACCCGGGAGGCCCCACTGGCCTTCGCCCAGAGTGGAGGGCACTGGGTGGAGATCCCCAGGACTCAAGTTGAGAGTTGTCTGGAAGCAATTACACTGGGACAGATTGTTAGGGCTGTTCTCCTATTCTATTGGCTGCCTGTACCTGCTCATTTGCATGCAGGATGCTCCCTCTTCTGGGTTCTCCTTCCATCTCAGCATCAAGGAATGAGGTGGGCCCTTCTCTGCTCCCACAGAAGAGACTGAATTGCTGGGGACTTTGCACTCAGTCTTCTGTCCATTGTCACCTCTAGCCTCGACTTTGGCCAGACTAAAGTTGCCCTCCTTAGCTCTTAGAATGATGGCTAAGTGTTTGCTAGATGAGCAAAGAGTGCTGTTGGAGCTAAGGTCTGCCACACCACCATCAAGCAGAGGCAGGAAGTCTCCAAAGACTAGTATCGGCACTGGCCTTGTAGCAAAAAGGATGATGGTATCCATATGTGGAGTTATTTTGAGGAGCATATTATTACACACATGTCATTTCAGTTAAAATCTTCCCAACAATGTTGTGAGCCACTGAGGCATTGTTATTGCTACCATTTTTTTTTCCCAAGGAGGAAGCTAAGGCTTGGGGAACTGAGCCACATGCTCATAGCCCATATTCAGGGGGGCACCTGAATGAACCCAAGCTGGAGTGCTAAAGCCTTCACCCACAGTACCTCGAAAAGCAGGTGGAAAAGGCCAGCTAAAACCTTAATCCTTAGTACACAATGATATCCGGTTAGGTAGTTAGTTGATAGTCACGGTTTGGGCTTTCATTGTATTTAATTTTATAAATCCTTTCTGTTATTACACGACACGTGAGACTGGTTTCCATCTGTGCAACTGATGCCATCTCTTTCTAAAGCAAATATTTTGAGGGGGATTTTTTTTTAAGTGAAAGACAAATTCAAAGTGGCCAGGGTCAGGAGAGCACCCAGTCACAGCAAAGCTCTGGGTAGATTGTAGGAGACAGCCAAGCCCCAAGCCCCCAGAGACTTAGCCTTGCCTCTACCGAGTGCCTCCTTTGCAGACAGAGACTCCACTTTCTTCCAGTTGCTTCTGTCTCCCGTTGGTTGACAGCAGCCCCCTGCCTTTTCCTTTAGTTCCCTGGCAAATCACAGGCTTTCGAGTGAGGAGTGTGCCAGACCTCACAAGCTGCGGGGTGCTGAGCACAATGCTGGGGACCCCGATGATTGACAGAATCATCTCTGGTGGACCTGACTGTAGTCATGTGGCAGCACCTTGACAGAAGCAGGTGCCAGGCTCAGAGCTTATCCTAGGAGTCACCAGGCATCCCCTCCCTTTGAAGGCCTGGCTTGAGCTGTGGTGGCCAGGGTAGGAGTGGAAATGACCAGCCTCCCAGGGGTCCTGGGCTCTGAGGGAGTGAGAGGATGAGGGAGGCGAAGAACCAGGGGTATTTCTTCTAGAAAATATTATGTGCAAGCAGCTTTGGTAAAATACATATCTAGTGTCTTAATCCACTTTGTATCTTAGTTTCTTCTGTAAAAAAAATAACCCTGGTGGTGATGATGGTGATGGCCACTGCCACCCAGCAAGGTACAACAGGTGGAAATATAAATGCTTTAGTGTTTCCATAGATTGAAGTTGGCTCAGGAGGCAGAGAGGCATGTCCAGGTGCGTGTCTGTTTCAAGTAAGGTTTGGTCTGGGTCCTCAAGGTTAGGTGCCACTGTGGACCCAGCTCTCCATTCTGCTGCATTTAACCCAGGTAGAGAGCTGACTTCTTCCTGAACACCCAGTCAGTGCCTCCTGGTATGTCCATGGCTTCAAATGAGTGACGTGCCTGTCTAGAGAGCAAGGAATGTTTGTTGGACCTTGGAGTTCATAACACCTAGTCTAGTACCCACAGGCCCCTCCACCACCTTTCTAGCCAACTCACCTCCTCCTAGGTCTCGGTCTTCTTATCTGAGAAATGGGAGGGTAGTGGCACCCACTTGGTAGATAGGGTGTGTGAGCAAACTAAGAAGTATCCACTTTAGGGGTGGGGTCTGGGGCACAGCAGGGGTCAGATAGGTGGGAACCATGTTCCCCAGTGACTTCACTAATCATCCCAGAAACTGGCACTCTGTGAGGACTCTGGGGAGTGCGCTAACGTTTGCTTTCCTTGTCACTATAAGTTAACACTCGACAAGAAGCAACGCAAGGGAGAGAGTGTTTGTTTTTGCTCCCACTTTGAGGGGATTCCATCCATTCTGGGGGGAAGGACTTGGTGGCAGAGTCATAAGGCAGCTAATCCCATTGTCTCTGCAACCAGGAAGCAGAAAGGGGACATGAAGCGGGGTCAGACAACAAAACCACAAGGCTCACCCCCAACGACCCACTCCGTCCAGCGAGGCCAGGTTCCACAGCCTTCCAAAACGCCACCATTACCTGGGGACCGAGTGTCCACACACATGAGCCTCGGGGGAGCATTCCACATTCAAACCACCACAAATGCTCTCCGGAAAGGTCCTGAGTTTTCCTAAGGATGTCAACATTGGAGGACACAGTGCAGTCAGAGGGGCCAGTGGAGTCTTTCCCAGTAAGCAGCCCTTCATCTGTGATGGGTGGTCCGTGGTGAGTCACGTGCAGACTGACTTCACAGTGCTTCCTGGAGCAAGTCAAAAAGAGTGCTGTGGCCATCCAGCCCTTGGGGCACATGCTCTGCTATGGTACTTACCTTGGTCTCTGCCTACCTTGGAGTTACCCTTCCTTTTCATTCAAAATGGGGTCCCTCTCTTCACCTCACTGACAGCTCTCCACCCATGCTAATGCCCAGTCTTTTTTTCCTCAGCACTCATCCAGGTGTTCTGGTTAGGATGTGAGGTGTCCTTCCCAGGGCTCATGGGCAGAAGCCTCTGGTTCCTGGATCATCAATCAGTACTCTCTTCCAATTAAAGGGTTAACATACTGATCTCATCCAGGTGTTCTGGTTAGGATGTGAGGTGTCCTTCCCAGGGCTCACGGGCAGAAGCCTCTGGTTCCTGGATCATTAGCACTCTTTTCCAATTAAAGGGTTAACATACTAATGGATTCATAACCTGATAACATTGTTGGGGGACATTAGAAGCTAGGGGGTGAGGCCTGGCTGGTGGGAGATCACTGTGGTGTAGCCACAGCTTTGAAAGGGTGGATACTGAGGTGAGGTGGGTCACTTTGCTGGATTCTATATTCGACTGCCATGGTGCTCAGCTTATGACAGGGGCTCATGAGAATCAGAGCCTAGGGACCATGGCCTGAAACCTCAGAAATCATGAACAAAACAAAATCCATTCTCTCTTAACTTTTCTTCTCAGTTCTCCATCACAGAAAGGAACAGCCAAGACGCCAGCCCTGGCATCGTGTTAATTAAGTATTTGTTTTTGCCTCCTCGTCTTTCTTCCGCAGAGGCACTTCTTGTTCTAGCACAGAGCCAGCTCCCCGTAGGTACTTAACGAAGAGGGGGATGAACAAAGGAACAAACACAGAAGACGGCTTTCCAATCAATGTGTTTTCATGGTGACTCTGCTTGACAGCTCTGTAAACTGTGAGGTTAAGCCGAAGATTTTAGCAAAAATAAAACCCAACTCTCTGCTGCCGCCCTGATCCTTTCCAGGGTTCTGGCAGGCTCCCGGGCTCTGAGAAGGTGGCAGGGCGAACCTTGCCCTCTCCGGATTTCTGAACTTGAGTTATGACTTCCAGACTGAACAGCATCATTTCTTTGTTTAACTGCTGTCCTGCTGAGGCCATTGCTCCAGTCTTTTGGAAGGAAATGGTTTTCACACGAGAAAATGTGGAGTTCATTAAAAGCACAATTGTGAAATTTCTTTCCGAAGAAAACTCATCAGGCCCATGGCTTGAGACGCTTGGAGGAGCAACTTGGGTTGAGTCTTAGGAGTACCAGAACCAGCGGCCATGCAGGACACTGCCTTGCCCTCAGCCCCCACCCCTTCTCTTCCTTCCTGCCAGTGGTTTCTTCTGGAACCCTGGACTGTCTCTTGGGTGTGAGGTGGAGATCAGCAGGCAAATTCAGTATCTCTCTCTCTTTGTTTCAATTGAAGGATTTTATTACTTCTTTGAGAAGTTCATACAATGAATATTTTAATCATATTCACCGCTTCTCCCCCTCCCAGTTCCTCTCAGATAGACCCTCTTCCTAACCCACACAATTCTGTCCTTTTGATTTCCCCATTTGTGCTGCTCATATAACTCTTGGATATGTGGCCATCCACCAGGGCCTGGTTGACCTACCAGGGCTCACACCCTTGACAAAAACTGACTTCCAGTCTCCCAACAGCCATCAGTTGCCAATAACTCTTCAGCTAGGGGTAGTACTTGATACCCACTGCCTCTGGCTCTTACACTCTTTCTGCCCATTCTTCCTTGATTATCCCAGAGCCTTGGGAGGAGGGAGTGTGTATAGGTATACCACTTGGTGCTGAGCATTCCAGTCTCTCATTCTCGTCACACTGGAAACAACAAAGCCGTAAGAAGTGTTACATGAATGAATAAGGCACCAAGCATACATTTCAGGAGCAATGAGTCACCTATACCTATACATTCCTCTATTTTTAGCTGCTGACTCTGATGCTTAGCATTGGTGACTTAGGTGTGGGTGGTTCCCAAACCCTTGTTTGACTCATTCAACATTTATTTGCAGATGGATTTCCCCAGTTCAGTATCATGTTGTAAGATTTCATTTCCTGGTGTGGTAGGTTGGAGGTTGCCCCAATTCTTCATAAAACCTTCCATACCACATGATCCTTTCCCATGTGTGTTTTCCTGGGTCACAAGGGATTGACTATAGGATGTTCCTAGGCATGGCAGCCAGATGAGCTTGCCAATAGCTTGTTCACTGGGCTTTTTGTCCATACTGCCTATGAAGGACACTCCTGGACAGCTTGTGGAGAATGAGGGATACATGCAACAGAGCTGGATCATTCTGGTCTCTTTCAAGGACACTGTGAGTTCTCCAGCAGCTGATCTTCAGACAGATAAGTGGGCTTTGAGTGTCACGGGTCCACTCAGACAACAGATGCCTCAGTGACCATCACTACCACACTGGAGAACACTGCAACGTCCATTATTGTGTCCAGAGACAACTAGGTCCAGGTGTGGTGGTGCACACCTGTCATTCCAGCACTCAGGTGGCAGGGGCAGAAGGAGAGCCACAAGCTTGAGGCCAGCCTGGTGTATATGCTGTATATAGTAGATCCTGAATCAGTCAGTCAAATGAACAAGAAATGACTAATGTGCCACCCTCAAAGGCTTCTAATCTAGTAGGAGAAGTACAGTTTCTGTACCTGCTGCCACTGCTGGGTAATTCTTATTAAGTGCTTGTTTTATTTGTTCTAGGTGTAAACTCAAAACTTTATCCATATATACTCACGAGTACATATATACTCATATACATATACACTCTATATATGCATATATACGCATACACACTGTATATACACAATACATATACACTACATATACCCATATACACTCATAATCTGCACAACCCTCCTAGGTATATTCTGTCATTAGCCCATTTCATAGATGAGGAAACAGACTGGGAGAGGTCACACAGCTGGGCAATGGGGATTTCAAGAATGGGCTTTGCAGAGGCTTTGGGTAGGGTTTCATGCCATGAGGTGAAAAACAGGAAGCATGTGCACAGACAGTTTTCATCTGCAAACAGATCAAGGTATCCAACAGCTGCTGGAATCAGGCTCCCCAACTCCAGTGACTGGTCTCATTCAGAGGACACAGGAATCCACCAGTCTATCAGCCTCAGAAAGATGCAGTTGGTGGAAAAAATTCCTGTGTTAAAAATCAATGCTGCTTCAAGGTGGTGAGACAGGCAGGTGTGTTTGCATCGTGCCAACTTAACTTACACAGAAGCGTCCTCTCCTTCATCTGCTGGAATGCCTGAAATTCTCACCTTTAGCCAGAGGTGCCAGAAAGAATGCACAAGTGTTTGAGGTATGTTGAGAAGAGTGGTGTGTGTGTGTGTGTGTGTGTGTGTGTGTGTGTGTGTGTGTGTGTGTGTGTGTGTTATGCACATGAGCACGTCTATGTATGAAGTCTGGGAAGGGCTTCCTGGGAGGACTGGGAAAGACATAAGTTGGAGATGTTGCTGAGGAAAAAGTCTCTAATTCCCAAACCAAAGCTGTTCCCTGCAGACTTCCCCCTAAAGACTGTTTCCTCATCTGTGGAAGGACGGGAACAGACCCATCTGGGCACTTGTGCCGGCCAGGGCCTGTGGTCAGCTCAGCACCGCTCCTGATAGCTCTAGGGTATGAGCCTCAGGGCTCATGTAACCTTTCTCTCTCCCCCTGAGTATGGTTGACTTCCACAAGAAAGGGTTTTGGAGGAGCAGTAGATCCTGCTGGCCAGAAGTGTGGGTTGTAGACATTCTAGACTCGTCTAGGCAAGTGCTGCTCTCTCCTATGTGGCCATCCTGCTTCCTGACAGCTTCCACTGCTACGTTCCCTTCCTGTGGTCCTTGGGTTCCAGGGCAACCATAATGTGGGATAACTATAGTAAGATGCTTCTGAAGGAAGTGGAAGTAACCCAACGGGGTGGGGGAAGCAAAGAGGTGGGTGTCTCGGCTAGTGGATGATAAGTTCTGTGGAGCCATGTTGGGTCCAAGTACTCATATCTTGTTCTGTCCTCCTACTGTATCTCCCCCCACCCCATTTGCGCGCTCTCTCTCTCTCTCCCTCTCTCTCTGTTGTTTCCGTTCACAGGGTTGCATCTCACCATATGGTATGCATAGCTACCAGCAACCCCAGGCTCCATCTACTGCTCCTAGGAAGTCCATGGAGACACAGGATCATTTGGCTCTGGCTTTCTGGGTTCAGCGCTTAGGAGCATTCCTGGAACAATCTCTGTAGGCTGTGTTGAGTCCTATTGCTCTATAGCTACCACAAACAGTGGTTGAAAACAATATGGACTCATTATCTTGCACTCTGGGGGTCAGAGTGAAAACCAGGCTGGCAGGAACGATTCTAGATTCTGCAGGGGAGGGTCTGTGCCTGCCCTTTTCTAGTTCCTAACGGCACCTGCAGCCTTGGTTCTTGGTCCCACATCCCTGGGCTTCCCTCTTCACATCTCCTTCTATGACCTGCCTCCTGCTTCTGATGTACAAGGACATGTATGATGATGTTGGCATCCACAAGTAATCCTGTATGCTTCCTGTTCAATGGTTCCTTTTCCATTTTAGGCGACATGACCACAGGTTCTGGGAAATAAGATGCAGACCTTTGGGGACCTATTATCCTGCTTGCATCAAAGGGAACAAGATTTTCTGATTGGTAGGTACAGAGTCTCAAGCCTTGTCCTGGAGTGCCATCAGAAGTGGAACAAAGTTGGGGGAATGATACATAGGAATGGGATACTGAGGGCCAGTGAGAGCTGATGTCCACAATAGAACTCATGGGGCTCACTAGGCAACTCTCTTGAACAATTTTGGCTGGAGTTGTCTGATTTCTCCTGGAGATCGCCTGTTTTCTTTTAGGCCTTGAATGCATGGACCTGACCAAAGTTTAGAATTCACTGTGATCTCTGTCTGTCTCTGTCTCTGTGTGTGTGTGTGTGTGTGTGTGTGTGTGTGTGTGTGTCTGTCTGTCTGTCTGTCTGTCTGTCTGTCTGTCTGTGGTTTGGGGGATAGAACCCAAGGACTCACACACAGTAAGAATGTGATCTATCACTCAGATATATTCCCAGGCTTAAAAATAAATAAATAAAAGTTAGGGTCTCATTGAGTTAGCCAGGCTGCCTTGAATTGATTCTCCCGCCTCTTTCAACATCTTGAGTAAGTAGCTGGGCTTAAGGGCTGCAGCACCCAGCCTGGCTTGTTGTGACGGGTTTATTTCACGGAATTGTAATTGCGATGTAAATTGTTTTTAAAGCCAGAAATCTGGAGCCTTAGGATGAACTATCATGACTACAGGATACACAGCTCTGCTTGCAGAACATGGAAAGGAACTTAATTTGCTGACTTCTGAGCAAGTCCCAGGCATGTCTTGTTCTTCAGGATGGGTGGGGGCGGGGAGAAATTTTAGGATAATGGAAAACTACAAAATGTATTTTGTTCCTGTCTCTTAAATCCCCTAAATTTAAGGGAAAACAATCTTCAAAAGAGTCATAAAGTACAGGCTGGGGCAACTGGAGGGGACGTTTAACTGAGATAAACTGCAATGTTCTCAACTCTGGGTTTTGAATCAACCCGTAAGAGGTACAGTGTCAACGCAACGGCACACATCCGCTGACTGAGAGGAAGCAGATGAAAAACCGAGGGGGTGAGGCATGCCCCTGGCCGAGGCTCCCTAGTGTCCTGATAGAGGACTCCTCTTGGGACACATTTGGTGGCAGAGGCACTGAAGGAAGATCAAGGGATGTTGGTGGACCTCAGAGGGGAGAGGACCATATACTAGTGTCCTCTGTAGGAGACACATGGTATGGTTATCATTCCTCAGCTTGGCTTTTTATGAGAGATGAATCAGGACATTGAAGAGATGCAGAGCCCATGACTCGCCAGGAACACACTGGATAGGATGGAATCAAGTATCAACTTGGAGCATGAGTTCAAGAGTTAGCACCGCTGACTGGGTGTGACTCTGACCTGGAATTAGATAGAACTGAATTCGAATCCGGACTGTGATAATTAACAGTGTTGTGATGGCAGGCCAGATTGTCTAACATTTGAACTGAAAACACCCTGGCTGCCAGTTTACAGCTGAACTGTTGAAGTCAGGTGCTTCCTTTACATCTTGCTTAGACTGGAGAATGGGGCATGTTCCAGCCAGGATTTCTCTGGTTGAAAGTGATTGAATCCCACAGAAGTTGTGTAAGAAAGAATCATGACCTATTGTAAATAAGTCACAGGCAGTGTAGATTTCAGGTCCAACTGGATCCAGGAACTTCAACGATGCATTAAAGCTTAAACTCAGTGTGTCCATCTCTTGAACTCCATTTCCTCTATGTTGGGGTTGTTCATCCTCAGGCAGTCTTGTGTCAAGGTGCCTCACGGGAGCTGTGAGTATGAGTTCTTTCTTCTCTATAGTACCATTGAATAAAGAACATCCTTAAGGGTCTAGCCTAGGTCTTGAGACTGACTCTGATTTGCCCAACATATAGACACATGCCTAATTCAGACTTGAATTTGGAGCCAGATAGATGGATTGTGTCAGTTGTATCCTACCTTAAAATTTCAGACTCAGGAGGTAGAAGATCTACCTGACCCAAATGGTGGCCAGGGTCTTACTGAGGAATCGGAATCTCTAGACGTAAGGGTGAGGTAGATAGGAGGTCTTGGGGGTGACAGTAAGCAAGGCTCGCCACTGTGGCCTTCAAGGTGACTGCTAATGAGTCAGTGGCTGCTTTGTTAACTGTGTGGATACAGTGGGGGACAGAACAGTCCAGGAGATGGAGAGGAGAGTAATTGGTCTGCCTTCCTCATGGCAGCCCTCCAGGTTGGTCAAAGCCCAAGAGAATGGGGATGAAGGCTTTGATTGCCCAAAGCCTCCCTAGGTCAGCCAGTCACCAGAAACGGACTGCTAGGTTGGTGGAGTTCCTTCATTCTAATTTGTCAAAATATATTAAGTGTTTTATTAATTTCCACAGATTCTGAAGGTTGACTTACAAATATGATGTGACTTCCCCTTCCCAATGCCAATTCTTTGGTGGTAAACACTGCTGTCTTAGGGACACTGCCATCAGCTGGTCCCCAGAGCTTCCTTATGTCCTGCTCACCTGGTTTTTTACCCTCCACCCATTAGAGCCTGGCTTTTCAGGAGTTGGTGGCAGGCAAAGCAGCTTCGTGATTTTGCCAACCCAACAAACCATCTGAGGCATGAATTACAGAGTTCCAATCCAGTTTACTTCCCTTTGATTTAACGAGATTAACTTAGAAAGGAATGCGCTATCTTTATGACACAGGGAAAGCCAGCATTGTTTGCCATAAATAAAAAATGAGCGGACCATTAAGAGCAGTGTAGAGCATCACTAAACCCCAGCTGGACTCCAGTCCTGCCCAGGGCCCAGGCACGGCCTGCTCTCCTCGGGCACAGAGAGGGTGGTGCTGGTTGGAAACTTGTTGAGGATATGCCCACTAGTCTCCTGGGACAGCAGCAGAGCAGAACAGGAAAGGAAGGGTCTTCAGGAATCCTACAACGATGGTGTGCAGGTCACTGTAAGGACCAATTAGAGTGCCGCCTCCCCTGAGAGCCAGCTGCCTTGCCTCTGCCCTCCCTGTTGTACGCTGTCTTCTGCTCTTAACCCTGCTTCTCCACCTTTAACCTTTCTTATCTCAGCTGGAGTGAAGACCCAGGGCACAAGTTGATCCAGGCAGTGGTTTGCTTTTGGCCCCACCCACAGATGCCAGGGAAGACAACTGGCCTGTCAGCACCCACCGCTGCAGATGGAGAGTTTAACTCCAAGGGAAGAAATAATAATAGATACGTCCCTTGACCTGTTGAAATCCTAACTCCCAAGATGACTGTGTTAGGAGGTGGGGCCTTGGAGGTGGCCAGGTCACAAGGGCAGAGCCTTCAAGAGCAGGCTTATGACCTGATAAATAAGGCCCCTGGGAGCGCCTAGGCCTTCCACCACAAACCACTGAAGAGCCGTCTACGAGCCAGAAAGGGAACCCACGATAGACATAGGGCATGCTTGGACATCCAAGGCCTCAGAATTGTGAGCAGTACATTTCTGTTTTGTATGTGCCTCAGTCAAAAGTGTCTTGTGACATAAACCAACCCAAACCAACTGACCCGGGCTGGCATCCGTGAAGGCAGGGCCTCCAGTTACTCTCCTTGCTTCCTGTCAGTAGCTGATGTTGGTTGTGAGGCCTCAGTTTCTCTTCAGGTAGAATTCTCCCTGGGGCCTCTCTGCTCAGCTGGTTTGGGCTTCCTCCTGGCTTGGAGACTGTGCTCAGTGGGTAAATGTCCTGAGAGACTCAGCCAGTTAGTGAAGATTGTACCCCTTTCACGGCTTGCCTCAGGAGCCAACCGGGTCACCTCTGAGGATTCTACATTTTAGAATGCCAATCATCAGGAGTAATGGGGGGGTGGGGAGGTTGGCAGGGATGACCTTGAGAATCCACCTTTTATGGGGTCAAAGGTTTGCAGACCTATTAAACCACCACAGTGCCCTGAGAAGTAAGACACCTGAGGGCAGTTGAGGACTGAGTATGCCTCTAGAGAGAGGCACCTGCCCCTCACCGAGGGAACAGTGAGGAAATTCGACTCCCCAGGACCGCTACTCACGCTAAATGAAATCTTTGTGCCTTTGCTCTGGTCCCACTGCCCCACCCGCCTCAGAACTTCCACAGGCAGGGAGCTGGCTGGGACACCCATGAATCAGAAGTGTAAAGTACACTCAAATAGGCCTCGGCAAGGGTAAGCCATTGGTGAACAGGTCTTTAGATTGATTTCAAACAAACAAGAAGCCAGCAGCCTTTCTGTGCGGCCCTTTCATGATCTTGGAGCTCTTGGGGTGGGGTAGGGTTGCTTTGGGCTGGGGAGGGTGCTGCACGTGTGAATCTGAGTGTAAGTGACCAGGGTGCACAGGGGCAGAGGGTGGCCTTCGTGCAGCTGTTCAGGGCCCCCCCACCCTACCCCACCCACCACCCTGGGTGCGCCTGGGGCAAATGAGCCTCTGGTCGGCTCTCCCCTTCGCTTGGAAAGCGACCCCCGTGCGCCCCGGGTTCAAAGGCCCGACGCGGCAGCTCCAGCCCCTCGGAGGGGCGGGGAGGCGAAGGGGGTGGTGCGGGAGCCAGAAAAGCCCGAGCCACAGCCGGCCAGCCCAGCGCAGGGATGGGCAGCGCGCTCTGAAAGTTCGTGACCGCCGCAGCCAACTAACTTTTAGCCGGGTCACGCAGCTCAGGCAGTGGCAGGACTCGAAAGCTGTTCCCGGTCCAGATCACAAGCGGCCACCCTCCAGGCCGGGTGCTCCCGCGCCTGATCGGGGTTCATGGAGCCGGGGCTGTGGCTCCTTCTCGGGCTCACAGTGACCTCCGCTGCAGGTAAGCGGGAGGGGCGGGGCGGCGCGCCTCTCCACGCGGGAGTGCACACAAAAGGAACCCAGGCGCGGGTCTGTGCTGTGGAAAAGCTAAATGAGCCTGGCTCTGCACCCTGAAGTTTCCCAGGGGCGGGCAGAGGGGCCTGAAGACACAATGATTACTTCCACTGAGTCTGGGGGTTTCAGTCTGGGAGACTTAGGCTATTCTTTGGGCACTTTTCAGAGACTATACAAAATCGAGTTTTCACCAGAGAAGGGCAAATAGCTTTCAGACTTCACAGGGACTGAAAATAGCTTTTAAGTTTTTACTGAGTTTGTACAGAGCTTTGTAAACTTTTCTAGGCATTTGGCTTAGTGTGGAGACCGCAGGCGACATGCAACCAGCCCCTAGACATCCCAGAAGTCTGGTTGCTTCTCATTCCGGTTTGGGGGGCGGGAGTAGTGGGTGCCAAGAACTCTATTTCAGCTGTTTAGGAGCCCTTCAATCTGCCTCCTGCAGGATTTGTCCCTTGCCCCCAGCCTGGGGGCTCTGGCAGGACCAGTGTGTCCCAGGGCCCCCCTGAAGCTGGGTCAGAGGGGGACTGTGAAGAGACTGTGACTGGCCCTGGTGAGAGGACTGTGGCCTCAACTGCTGCACAGCCTGCAAATCCTGGAAGTGCTGGGCAGCATCAGGGACCAGGCAGGTCTGGGGAGCAGGAGAAGCAGGGGGCCCCTGCACACCACCGACCTCGGCGCTGCACGTGTTTCACTTATAAGGACAAGGAGTGCGTCTATTACTGCCACCTGGACATCATCTGGATCAACACTCCTGAGTGAGTTGGCCTGGGGGGGTAGGGAGCATGGCTCTGTGCCAGGCCTGAGGTGTCAGGTTCTTTGCACGGACCTCAGCCCACCTCAGTCAGACCCCCAAATCTGCCATGATGCTGCAGAGTTCAGATCTTGCAGGGTCTCCAGCCAGCACAAGTCCTATTACAGGCCAGGGGTGACCCACCTTCCCTCTGACGACCTAGCCCTAGAGAAACTCAATCTTGGGTTTGAGATGTGGTAGGCAGGGAGCTGGGCAGGGGCTTTAGATGCCTGAGACGTGTCTGACCTCCTGCCCTAGGGGGCTGAATGGTCTGAGCCTTGCTCTAAAGCCTCCTTGGAATTCTTTGAGAGCAGCCTGGGGCACAGGGGAGGCAGGAAGGTGGGCTTGGCAGACCCAGATGGCATCCATCCTGTGAAATGGTTTCTTCCTTCCCTGCCCATCTTGGATGCCAAGCCAGAGTGACACATGAACCTCACATGGCTGCCATTCCCCATGCCTGACCCCAGAGTCCACAGCCATAGCCACAGAGGCCCTCTGTCCAGCCTTAAAATCTCTTACAAGGACCTAGTGGTGGGGTGCCGATGCAGTCTAGCACCTCTTTGGAGAGGACCACCTTCCCCTGGGGCCACAGGGAGGGCTGGCTGTCTGGTCTTCACTTGACTTCCACCCAACGTCTAGGCTCATCCTGCACTGAGATGCACCTTGTGAGCAGGTAGGTGGCTTGACCTTGCTCAGGCCACTATCTCCAGTGCTTGTCTCTCTGATTGCTTGAATCTTAGACTTGGTCTGGATGCTGCTAAAATCAGTTCCTTGGGTGTTTTCTGCATCTCCTGGGACATCTAATTGAACTTGCCTAGGGATTCTTGTCTGGGAGCTTGGAGATGGCTGAGCACAAAGCCTCAGTCTGGAAAGGCAACTAATGATTCTCTTTTGTGGCTTCCTCTCTCCTAAAGCCCTTTACTCTCAGAGACCTCTGGGTAGTGGCTTTGAGGGGTCACTCATTCATCTAGACATCCCAATGATGAAGTACACAGGAGAGGGGGTCCCCTGTGGGGTCCAGTGTTTTTTGGACCTGGTGACAAGATCTCTAACCACATCCAGGTAGGTCTAAAGTCTCCCTGCTTTGCCTGAATGGCAGAGTTGGCTTCAGTGGTGAGCCACCCAGACTCCTGCATAGGTCCTGGGCTCAGCTGGACCCTGGGTTTGTTTAATCATGACTGCTGCTGGGTTGCAACTTGTCCCTTACTGTACCAAGGGCTGCCCGGGTTTCACCAGTTCTGGAACGACGTCATTTGCTTTCCCAGTGTCTGATGAGGCCCTTGGACAGCCTGTCAGCCCCAGTGGGGAGGTGGGAGGATAACAAGGATGCAGGCATGGATTGATTGCTGTCCTCAGAGAGCCTCAGGCCCTCCTTTCTTAGAGCCACCAGCACCCTGACCATTGTCCTCCGAGACTCCTAACCATCTGCCACCACAATCCCACCAAATGAGCGCCGCAGAGACAGGGCCACTGGGTGGTCAGTAGAGGCCCTGGGTCCTAGTCTTGCCTAGAACCCCATAGGAGAGAGAAGAAACTCAGCAGGAAGGGACAGGGGTCTCTGCCTCTCCTCCAGACTGCTGAGCACCACTTGGCAGGATGTGAGTACCTGGGACATGTCCCAGAGGCTCCATAAACACCCAGAGATAGCTGAGGTCCTGGGCTGGAGTTCTGAGCTGTCTGAGCTGTCTGAGCGGAAGCTGTGGGTATTCTGCTTTGGCCAGGACAGCCACCTGGAGGAGTCTTTCAGTGTCTGGTTGATCTCTTCCTGTCTTCCCCCACCTTGTTTTACTCTAACCAGTGGGGAGGAAGGGGGGGAACCTAGTGTCCTGGTGTCCCATCAGCTTCTTAGGAAAGAAAAATGACAGTTGCCAGACTTGAGCACTTTGAATTCAGACAAGATAAATATGTTAGTAGGGAGATGTTTCCTGAATGGCCTTATTCTCTTTCTGTGCATTCATGCGCGCGCGTGCACACACACACACACACACACACACACACACACACACACACACACACACGCTCTTCATTCCCTTTCCCCTCTCCTTCCTTCCAGTAAGTAGATCCAGTTGCTGTCTTTAAAATTCTTGGGACAATATTACAATGAGAGAAAGAGAGTTCAGTGGGCCTCCAGTGGAAGGGAAACACCAGAAGAGGTACCGACTGGCACACAAGGTCTGGGCTTACCCCTCATCCCCCAGTCTCAGCCTCTCCTCTCCTGGGGTCCCTCTTACCATCTTTGTCCTAAGCAGACCTCCTCTTCTCACTGCCCCCAATGTTCCCACCAGGATGTGGTTGCTCTTGGTCCCTGTGGCTGTCTGCTCAGGTTGGAGGAGGAGCCTTGATCCTTCTTCCTAAACTAAGAACCTCTTGAACTTTGGGTGTTTTTACTTTTTCATGGCGTTTCTCTTCCTGCGCATTCAGCTTCGTGGAGACCAAGCCCACCCTCTGCCTTTGTCTTTGAAGGAGGCTAGTGAGGTCCTTCTGAAGATCGTGTTGAGAGTAGACCTACTTCTACATCTGTCACTCCGCAGGAGTGACGTCGGAAGTTACCCTCAAGCCCCAGTCCACATCCTCATGGGAGGTTAACTGCTAATTTAGGCTCAAGGGGCCTTTATTCCCAAGGAGATCTGAGATTCTCTGGTTCTCCCATGTTCCTCATACCTTGAGGCCAGTCAGCCTTTTCTGGCATCTCTCGGCATGCTGTGGATGCTCCATCGATGTTGGCTGACTTTTGGTTAAAACTGAACCCAGTTTGGTTTCCTCGAATTAACTGTTGCTGTGGCTCCAGTCTGAAGGGCTTTCTCTCTCCCAGGAGGTCTCTTTGTCCAGGATGTGTGGGCCTCTTCAGAGACCCTGCCCTTCACTGCACTGTGAAGGTGCATGTCTTTCCAAGAGCCTTACCTGTGACTTCCTCATGTTCTCCAACAAAACCCACAATCCCAAAGAAGAAGCACATTCTCCATTTATCAGTTGCACTCTTTGGCATCTGAGATCATAGCTAACAAATAACACAGTATCTTCCTCCTAAAACTTGCCTTGGACATGTGAGGAACCCAGTTCCCCCACAAGCTATGAGCAATTCCAACATTGCCAACAAAGAAACAAAATCCAAGCCAAGGAAAACCCATCCCATCTTGTCCTGGAAAATTTGAAAAGCCTAAGATAGTAAGTGGGGAGGTGATACATGGGATGTCACATGTGTACATACTTGTGTGCGTGGGGCTTCCTTGCATACATGTACTTAAAATACATATATCCTCCCTTCAAGGCAGAGGATTGTACCACTCAGGTTTCACCAGAGAGACAGAAGCAATAGGGTGTGCGTGTATGACTGTGTGGAGACAGAGAAAATACTACTGTGTGATCACAGCTGAAGGCTACCAATAACTGAAAATTCCAGTGAGAGATAGTGACACAGACTTGAGACCAAAGGGAGCCCAGAATCAAAATTCCAGCTTTGTTGGGGAACCTCACTCTTGACTCTTAAGGCTGCCAACTGACTAAATGAAGCCTATGTAGGTTGTGAAAGGCAATCTTCTTTGCTCAGAGGGTACTATATAAGGGACAAGGACATCTGAAAAACACCCTCCCAGTCGCAGTGTCTAGGTCAGTGGTTGACTAAACAACTGGACATTAAAACAAAATTAACCCTCTTGGGACCTTGCATCTAACATACCACACAGGGGTGGCTTCCTTCTGAGGTAGGTAGCTGGCTGAAAACCAGCCCTACGAACAGCAGCAGAGCAGACAAGACACCCAGCAAAGAGCCCAGGGTGTACTTCCCCACCTCTGCACCAGGAGACCTACCATCTGTTAATCCGTTAGGGACATCTGAGAGAGGCACTGTGATGCTGCGATGGCTACCATGTTTCCCAAACAAAAATCTGAGCCACATGGCTGACAAGCAGGAATGTATTTATGGAAAGAGCAGGGCAAGGCGTTGGGAATCGTGACTGGTGTAGTGGAAAGCCTGGTAACTCTGATCTCTACTCGCTCAAGAGGCAGACTCCAGCAGCCCAGAGCTATGCTCTGGAGTTCTGGCCATACTTCTCTGTGTGGTAGGAGGTGGCATCAGCTCTCTGCTTCCCCTCTGTAGGGTGCAGATTCTGGTCCAGCTTTAAGGCAGTGCCCAAGGGTGTCTCCCTGAGTTCCTCCAACTGACATCTCCTAAGGACGTCCAGCCTGCTGCCTGTCCTTTGCCAAAGCATGCCACACTGACTTAATCCTACAGGAATGACATTTGTTTTGTGTTCTTTCCTTCCCCAAAGAAGTGAAGAGTAGACTGATAATAATAATTATAATTAACACAACATTTGAACTTGCATTTTAATGTCTTCTACCACAGAAAAGCAAAAGCCATGCTTTCACCATCTGTGTTCTTCAAGAAAGGCATTTTAGCAGGTTTCTAAGAGAGACTGCACAACTGTTGGAGGATCCCAGTAGAACCCGTGGGTCTGGGGCCATGGCTTCCTGCAGATTGGAGCCAGCTGCACACCCACCATTGTCCCCCATTCTGTGAGCCAGCCATGACAAGATCAATCCTGGAGATGCTTTTATTTGAGACAGACAGGACATCATCTTTGTAGCTCTCCTGGTGTTGGGAACATGTAGTGAGTGACTGACCAGTCCTGATAACAATGGCAATGTGAGATGGTCATACATCATTTTGTGTAACTGTGTGTATTCCATAGTTTGTAGGAGGCTGAGTCATTTGCCTGGGATTATGGGGACACTAAGGTCAGTTGTGTGGCTTCTGGATCTGCTCTCCCAGTCTCCCTCTGTTCTCCTTTCCCAGCACAGGCCTCCCTTATGTACTATGACTAGCCCCTTCATCAATGCATTTGGTATGTGTGTGCATGTTCATATGTGTATGGCTGCGTGTGTCGTAGAGGTGGGAGCCAGAGGTCAATATCAAGTGTTGTCCTCAGTCACTTTCCATATTCGTTTTTCAGACAGGGTCTTTCACTGGGGCCTGGGGCTCACTGATTAAGTTAGATTGTCTACTTAGCAAGTTCCAGGGGTCCCCCTGTCTTCATCTTCTCAATGCTGAGATTATAGACACAACACCACCATGCCCAGCTTTTTATGTGGGTGTGGGGGATCCAAGCTCAGGACTTCATGCATGGGCCACTTCACTGGCTGAGCCATCTCCCTATTCCAAGAATCACTTTCATGGATGCCATGTCTCCATGGCAGTGGGTTGGGCTCTGGGACGAGGCTCTTATCTCTGGCCGCTTCTGTTCTTTGCAATAGTGGTGTTGATCCATATACATGACTCTTTGGAATAGCACATATGCCCCTTTGCAGGATTATTTTTATAGATATGAAAAAATATACAAACAAAAGCACAAATTGTTGGTCCATCATCTGTCCTACATTTTATTCTGGAAGCAGAGTGTTGAGTTGATGAGAAGAACATGACAGCCTTCAAGAGCCCTGAGTGGGCCCTCTGAGATGATACTGTGCAAGCCTGCCGTACTGGAAGGTTAAACCTGATGACAGAGAGGCTGGGATGGACAGGTCTGGGTCTCAGGGATTCATAGCCCACTGACTCCATCTTGCAGGTGGGAGTTCTTTTTTCTGACTGTTGGCTTCATGCATTCTCACTCTTTAAGTCCATGCCCTGACCAGCTTCTCACTGCCTGGTGCCATCACTAAGGTTATGCATAGAAGAGAGATGAATTTGCTTCAGTCCATCCCTCCTTGCTATCCAGATTCTCATGCACTTTGGGTGAAAGACTCATGGCATTTAGAAAGAAAGGGACCTCAGGGCTCCCTGTGTGCTTTTCTACAACCAGGGGAAGCAGACCCGCCTGTCATTAGAGAGCTTAAACTTGTTGGATATTCCACTTTGAAGATGTCCTTCCATGGGCCTCAGTCCCCTGTGTGCCAGTAGGGAGTGAAGATTGTATGAAGGTGACTGGCACAAGGATCTGGGGACTGGTTAGCATGGTGCTTTGACGGGTCACATGCAAGGTCTTGAAAATGTAGCCATCTCAATCCAGAACAATTTCCATCAGTACAGACACACCTCTCCACAAAGTGACTGCCTTGCTAGTCCCCATCCCATGCTCAGAAGGCATCCATGGCTAGAAAATCCCTTCTTGGGTGCTAGGGAAGTGGACTTCTTGGACCATCTTACCCTGATCTCTCTCTTGGCCGGGAGTCCCCAGCAGTAAGTGCCTACACTCTGTCCCTCTCAGACCTGCAGCATTTCTGGAGACACTGTTCACGGTCTACTGGTGTCCAGTTAGCGTAAAGGTTTCCAGACCTTGGGAGAAGGTGTGTCTGGCTGTCCCAGAGGCTGATAAGTAGCCCGATAAAGGCACCTGTGGCCAAAGGTTGTTGCAGGTGGGAAGGGATTTTTGTCCCACCCTCTTCTGTTATTTCCTGTTGCTTCTCTTTGTTCTTGGTAAATAATCAGAAGGCTTGGGGACTAGGGCATGGTGCTCCCTAAGGTCCCTGGTGCCAGCTCCCTTGGCACAGTAGGTGGCACCTTGCCATTTCAGAGCAAGGTAAAGGCTCTGTTTGGAGTCTCCTGTTAAATGCCTTCTCACCTGGGAGAGTCTAGTAGACTCCCAAGTAAGGGATTTGTAGTTGATGATCCCCCAGGGTTGAGGACTTCCGTTCTGCATCTCTCTCCAGAACCAGGCCCTGAAGTGGGTACAAGAGACAGGGAGTCACTAGGAATGATACAGAGAAGACTGTGCACATGGGACTGCTGAGAAATAATTCCATGGTATGCTTTCAAGAAGGTTGTGTAGAAATTGATGCTGGCCGGATGCAGTTCAAGGTTCTGACTGCTCACACTTGCCCCTACCCCTGAGCTTGTATTTTTGCATGTATCCATTTCCACCTCCTCCATGGGAGTTTAACACCTTGCATGTCAGTTTGAGTTTGAATAACTTAGTTCTTAGATCATTTGACAGAAATATGCTTTACTCGAGAACCTTGGGATTCAATTTCAGAGTAGGTTTCAAAGGTCAGCCCCTCAAGGTGACCTTTCCCTTGAGTTCCCACTGGCTGAAAGCCCTAGAGTCAAGGGGGACAAGAGATGCCTGGGAGCAAAGTCAGGCCAGACTGGAATGCAGCTGAACCCCGCCTGAAACTCACGGTCAGCTTGACTTGAAGGAAGAAAGATTGGTAAGAGGTTGCAACCCTACGTGACTCCAAGGGAGCATTTGGATTTCTGCTAGATGAAAGGGGCGTTGCAGCTAGGAACTTGGCCTTAAATCTGAAGGCCTTTGTGAGTCCCTGACATCTCTGGTGTGGTTTATTCCTACAAGAATTTAAAACAAAGGAAGCTGGGAGGTAAACAATGCTTTCTTCAAGGAGGCTGTATGGCCATGGCTGGAACCCGCCTGACTTCAACATTCCAGCTCTCAGTCCCGAGCTGCACCCTTGGCATCTCAGCACATCGGCTGGGGAACTGTTACAGGTCTGTGCCACACTGCAGGAGACCCTGTTTAGCCATCACTCAGTTCTATTTCACAGGAGAAGATGACCTACTCCTGCTCTCTGTTAGTACAACAGTACTGAAGATGAGAAACACACACATGCAAAAACTCGCGTGTGCATGTGTGCATGCCCAACATGTCTACATGGGTGCAAACACTTATGCCCCTCGTTGGGTTTAGAATCAACTGTGCTCAAAGGGAAAACTGATGTGCAGAATGGCTGGATGTGGTGGATGATGGTGGTTGCTGTAGGAATAGGTTGCTTGTCTAGGCACAGTTTAGGAGGTTACATTTCCAGCAGCCCACAGGTCTCCCTAGCATAGACTGACAGGACAGGACCATCATGCTGCATCGGCCTCAGTCTGGCACAGTCTTAGAGCCAAAAGCTCTTGTAGAACTTGGCAGCACTCAGCCTGCCCTACTTTTATGGTCTTCGGAGGGAGACTTAGCAGGAGCTTCTAGTAAGCAGTGACTGGGGCTTTCGGCTCAGAGCCCTGCATCCCAACCCAGTGAGTTTAAAACCAGAAACAGATTTGTTTCCTAGTCTGTTAGAAAGGCCTAGAGACAGGGATGGCCAGGGGCAAATGGCCTAGGGTGGGTAGTGGAGGGGAAACTGCTTTGCTGAAAGTTAGAAGCAACTAATTGAGAAGACAGATCTGATTTCTGTGTGTTTCTTGTATGACAGAATTGGTGCTGGAGGGCAAGGTGCCTCTAGGTACAGCTGTTCAGAGGCCCCAGACCTCAGCATGGGGAGGCATTTGCATAAGATCAAAATGAGTGCAAAAGTCTATACCTGCAAAAAAATCAACAGGTTAGCTGACCTTGAGCCTGCCTACTCCACCTCACCCCAGTTCCCTCTCTGACTTCCCATTTGAGGATAAAGCCTGTTTCTCTCTACCAGGGACCCAGGTATTTTCAGTGTGAAGGAAGTGTTGGATTTGTGGGCACTGCAAGATGGCACCAAGAGACAGGCCACAAGCAAGACCTTGTCATCAGCGTGATGTCATTGAGCAAGCCTGGTCACCTTTGCTGCCCTGACATGGGCTCTCCTGAAAAGGAGCTAGGTGGGCTGCACTCACATGCCTCGGGTGATTTAAAGGGACGTGATGGTGTCAGCATTTTTGAAAACCCCCTCTACAGGGAGCCCCCCCCAGTACCTTTTGCCTCCCCTGGCTCCGCGTCTGGCAGCTATTTTGAGCCCCATCTGTCCGCAGCTTTGCATAAAGTTGTAATGAAGCCAGGTCTCATGCCTACATCTGACTTGGAGTTAGCCAGGGTCATAGGGGTGGCGGGGCTGGAGAAACTCGAGCTCCTTTGATGCCTTTGGTCGTAGAGTGGAGGGGAAGCTAGCTGCTCCGAGGAGTCTTTAGATGTCTTCTTTTCTACATACTTTATTTCCCTTAGCTTTTCAGGGAGAACAGAGCCTTTAACTCTTAAGCTTCCTCGTAAACATGCCAGAGTGTTTTCCTGTCTCCTCTGTCCCTCTGACCCCCTGTGTGAAGAAGGGAGAGCTGGTCCTGTGTCCCGGTGAGCTGGGAGCTGATGGTTTCTGTGGCTTTGGGTTTTGCTTGTTTGTTTTTCTAAGGCCCAGTTGGGCAAAAGCTTTCTGAATATGGTTGGTGAGATCCTGGGCACCTCTCAGAGTGGTGGGATGGGGTGTGTGTGTGTGTGTGTGTGTGTGTGTGTGTGTGTGTGTGTGTGTTGCTGAGTTGTGGTTTTGTTGGAGTAGTCCAGGACTTTCTCTGAAGATGGGGCCGTTGATGATACTTGTGTGGTGGCAAAAGGTTCATGAAAAGATCATGTAGAATGTGGAGTTGGGTGGGCCTTTTTAAGTAGCCAAATAACTTGCCACTTCTCAGGTCCTCCAACAAAGAAGATCCTTACCCAGGACCTTAGAGAGTCATCAGATTGTGTGGAGCCTGGGGCCTCCTACTGGGGGCCACCTCCTGTCCAGTTCATGCCTTGTCCCTCTGTGCCCACACATGTGGTGGAGATCCTCCACTTGGGGTGATCTGAAGACCACACTTCTCCCAGGGAGACCCCCCTTATCACTAATGGTTTACCTTGCTGTCGCTATAACAACCATCTGAAACAACTTAAGAGGGTGTGGTGATTCACACTGCCAATTTGATGGTCTAGGACCAGCTAGCCTAGTTGAGAAAGTTCTAGCATATCTGAAGGAGTTTGCAGATTGGGTTCATTGAGGTGAGTAGACTCTCCCTTAATGCCATGGGCTTGGGTCCTGGACTGAGTATAAAAAGGAAGAACAAGCTGAGTTCACGTCTCTCTGCCTGACCTCACTTCTGCTCTGGGGCCTTCCCCGCCGCCATGACAGTCTGTGTTGGCAAACTGTGAACCCGACAGACTTCGCCTTCCATGACTTGCTCTTGTTGGCTGTGTGATCGCAAGAAGAACAGTCGCGAGCATGAGGAGGAGGACTTTGTTCATGGGAAGGGACACACCTCTCCCCCGTGACCCTCCTCCTCCTCCTTCTCCCCCTCTCCCCTTCTTCTTCTTTTTGTTTTTTAAAGACAGGGTTTCTCTGTTTTTCAAGCCAGGTAGCCCTGGCTGTCCTGGAACTCACTCTGTAGACCAGGCTGGCCTCGAATTCGGAGATGCGCCTGCTTCTGCTTTCTGAGTGCTGGGATTACCCCCACCCCTACCCCAGCTCAGTCATATACTTTTAATACTCTGTATCAACTCTTAGTGATGCCGTCATACTATGACTCCAGCCAGGGCTTAATCCTTTGAGTAGGTCAGAGCCCTTCTAATCCCCTAGGGTTTTGTAATCCAATAAAGGTGACAGTTAAGATTAATTACCGCAGCTTGGTGTTGCAGGACTGTAATCTCAGCCTCTTAGGGAAGCTGAGATGAGAGGATGGAAATTAAAGGCAATAGAATAAGTTGAAGGCTGGAGTAGGCAACTTTAGTGAAAATAGCAAAAAGGAAAAGTGAAGCGGTAGTGGGAGAGGCGGGTCAGCGGGAGAGTGTTTGCTCTTGCAGGGGCCCTAGGCTCAATTCCCAGTGTGGGGAGGGGGATTAAGCCTATCTTCCAAAATGGGAGGACAGATGGAGGACCAGAACAGTAGAAAGCCACTTAGCCAGTCAGGAATTCTGTACATTTAGGAGACAGAGCAGAGAGTCACCCTCGGCACAAGCAGATACCTGTTACTGAGACATTGTGATAGTGTTGAGGAAGGGCATGAGCCACACACCTGTGCAGAGGCGACCAGGCAGACACGGTCAGTGACTCAGCTGGACAAAGTTCTGCTGTTTTGACCCCAGGAGACTGTGTCAAGGCTAGTCCCCAAGGATACCATACCTTCAGAAGAAGATATGTCTGTCTGTCTTGGAACTGATGATGAGAGGGTTGGTGCTCAGTAATGATAACCATTGTTTGGAAATGTCTTAAAAGTCATCCATCAGTCACAATATGGGACCCTCGGTGACTCATAGCTCTAAATTCTCTACAGTTTTAGCTTTTCCAGGGGGCTGTGAGAACTCTGCCATGGGCTTTTCCAACGCTGATCTGCAGTAGAAACAAAGGAAGCTCCAGGTGGCCAGTTCTCCGCTCCCATGTTTGTGGAACAGGAGGTGTAGGTGAGAGCCTATGCAGCCAGCAGCTGGACATGTATGTTTTCTGCTTGATTGAGGACATGCAGAACCTAGACTTTCTGTACCGTTTCAGCCTTGGAGGTTGGAAGGCCACCCTGTGGGCTGTCTGGCCGACTTTCATAAGTGCATGGTGAGTGAGCAAGGAAGAGGGTGAGTAAAAGTCAAGGCTCCTGATTGACTCAACCAATTATCTGGAGCTGGGCTCTGAGCGGGAGATAGATGGAGGCAGGGAGTGTGTTTGCTCCCACCTGCTCAGGGCTGGTCCGTGGAACTTGCCATTCCACGTGGCACAGACGGAAGGAAAGGACTCTACTCAGCTCCGTTTGCCGGCTTCATCCTAATTCTTTAGTATATTGGTGCAGTGAAAAACATCTCAGGAGACATGGAGGCCTTCCTGCCATACCTGAGAAGGTGGTTGCCACCTCCTAAGTACAGGGTCCAGGCTTGGTGGGATACCTTGTTTAGACAAGTGCTTCCTGGCACTTGTGCCTCCTGTCACACTGGAGAGAACACAGTTGTAACTGGCTAACGTTTCAGAGTTAGTCAACAGCATGGCAGACACCACTGTCCTTGTCTGAAGGTTTAAGATGATAGCCAAGTGGTTCCATCTAAGGAAGGCTTTAACAGAATCCCAAACTGAGCCATGACTGGACAGCATGTGAGGATCTCAGAGGGGTGTGTCTGGAGCCTGCAGGCGGGAGGCTGTATCCAGTGATGCTGCTGCCTCCTGATCACCTACTGGCTGGTGGGAACCATTTGTTTCTCCCCTCTCTGCCAGCGTGCTCCCCAAAGCCCTGTGAACTGCCCGCTGTGCTGCCCCTCTGCCTTTGCTTCCCTGTCTCAGAAGGGAAAGCGTCAACAGAAGGAGAGAGATCGTGAACTTGACACACGTCCCGAGAGTAGAATGAACATTCCCTACTGTTGGGGAGGCATTCAACCAGAACTTGAGTTCCTTTTTTTTTTTTTTTTTTTTTTTTTTTTTTTTTTTTTTTAAACTTAGAACGACAACTATATTTATATACCCAAATAATAATAGGTACTAATCTTGTCAGTGCTTCCCTCTGCCTGGCTGGCTTCTCTCACGAGAAGCCACTAGCCTTCCAGCTGTAAACTCAGATGTTCACTATAGCTGTATCTGCAACAACCGAGCAAGAAGTGGCAGGCGCAGAACTGTTACGAGTACTGAAGCCTGGGCTGAGTGCGGTGCTATCTTGCAGCCAGCTCAAGGCTGGCACCTCCATGGTGAAATGTGGGGCTGCTATCCAGGAAACCTTAGTTATGCAAGAGAAGCCGAACAGCACACTGTTGGATGGAGGAAGCTGGCCATGCCAGTATGCTAACCTGACTGTGAGTTGCTTCACATGCAGGGCCTCCTATCCATTCCATGGTGTTTGCCCAGACCCTTCTCCAGCAAGTGTTGCTAAATGCCACTCAGTGGGGAAATGAGGAGCGAGTTTTCTTTCAGTTTGATCCACTTTCCCGATGGTTTTGAACTCAGCAGGTGATGCCCATCTGCCAAGTCCCAGCTGCCCCCTTGTCATATCTGTGCCCACCCTTTAAATGTCACGTGCAGCTGCCAGCCTCACTGTTAGAGAGGCACTGTTAGAGAGGCACACTCATTTTTCTAGGAAAAAGCCCCAGAACCAGAAACGGGTTTTTTGTTTTGTTTTGTTTTGTTTTTCCTAACGTCATTTTCCTTGTTTGAAAACTTCTCATCGAAAGATAAATGAAGGGTGTTTGGTGTGGTGCTGCAGAGGAAGACTGAATGCAGGCGATTTGGGAGTTTAATATTTAATAACATTTATATATGACATTTGGGAAAACTTGAAAAATAAAGACACTGTGATAAATAAGATTCTGGCATCTTCACTGCTGATTAAATAATGAGTGTTCTCAGTACATAAGTTGAGAGATAATTTGTTATACAAACACGCAGAGCACTAGACATTGCATATGTAGGTATGATGGAACGTGTTTTGTTTATCCATCCCTTCATCTGCTTCTCTTGTGTGGGCCTCTGGTACAACTAACATCAACAGATGGAAGGACTGCCTGTCTCGACGAGGAATTGCATTATCAACCCCTACTGCTCAACTGTGGGCTGTCACGATTGGGTTGAGTATACTGGTCCAAAGTTCTCCGCCAATTTAATTCCATTTTCATGGTTCCACTATTAAGTATTTTGTGTTGCTCATTTAGGGCATGGTGACAAAGGGCAGTGACAAAAATGAAGTACAGACTCTTAGAAAGTGGGCGGTGGTGTATGCCCTGCTGCCAGGATGAGGGAGGGCAGGGACAGGCATTGCTATGGTTTTCTGGTTCCTTTATTGCTTAGTCACACATCACAAACACGGCAGACTGATGAGTGGAATTTTTCTGCTGATGAAACACAACTTCTCAAACCAATTAAATAATCAAAGGAGCTAATTTTCACCCACTGCTAACTCTTCGCTGAGCGTTTTCCCACACAGCATCTCATTCCAGTAAATGCCTAGCAATCTTTTTGTATACCGAGAGGGTGGAGTACCGGTCCTATAAGTGCTTTACAACTTAATAATGGAATTACTAGGTAATCTCCCTGCACTCTGTGTACCATTTCTACGCCTGAGCATAGTGCTTGATGTTTCTCTTTTATCAATTTTCATCTCCCAGTAGCATGTGAATTCTTGTAGGCATGGGTGTATCTATATTTCACACTTAAAATAATCCTAGTTACATGGTAGATGCTTAAAAGCCCGTGAAGTTTCTTTGTAATGATGTTTTTCATGACTGAGCTCATTAAACTGCAAGGAATCTGGTCTTGTCAAGCTGGGATTACCTCACAATTAGCAACCAAAGGCTCAATCAATGTCTTTTTTGCTTCTCTCTCTCTCTCTCTCTCTCTCTCTCTCTCTCTCTCTCTCTCTCTCTCTCTCTTCCTCCCTCCCTCCCTCCCTCCCTCCCTCCCTCCCTCCCTCCCTCCCTCTCCTTAGTATTTTGTTGTGGTTGTTCTCTCGGGATAAGATCTCATTCTGTAGCTCATCCTAGTCTGTGTAGCTGAGGCTAAGGTCTAACTGGAAGTGATCCTCCTGCCCCAATTCTAATCTTCTTTTAGTCTCTGCGGCTGGTACAGAAGAAGTAGAAAATCAGCTCTGAGATCTGTGTTGTTGACTTTGGTTTTCTGACAGTTTTATAGCCCAACCTGGCCTCAAACTTGTTATGTCATCACAGTTAGCCTTGACCATCAATCCTCCCACCTCCCTAGTGCTAGGAGTACAGGTGCAAGCCCCACACCCAGATCTTCTACCTGCTCCTGAGGAGCAGGTATTCATTCCGCAGTCAGATCTGGCCAGGAAACACCCTGGCCTGGCTCTGATTTAGAGGCCCCCTGGTGGCTCTCTTTTGGCCATGCATCTTCCACCCATTGCAAGGAGACTCTGAAGCTAAAAAGCACCTTTTCCAGACAATCTTCCCAGTATTCTGAGTCCTGGGATCCTCCTACATGAAGGTCCCTGAGCCTGTGACCCTTCTAGGGCCTGTGTGTGTAGATATTATCTAGTGTCTGACACTAAGGGCCCAGGCACATAGTCCTCAACCTGCAGAATAGGTGCTTGTAGGATGGTGAGTAGACAGCTCTTGGGACAGGGCCTGGGAGTGGATGAGGCTGCCTTGGTGTGGGATGAAGCAGGAGGGAAGAGAAGTGGCCAGTGTTGTTTTGGTTGCCATATTTCATCTGAGAACTCCAAGGAAGACCTGGACCCCAATGTAAAGCTACTATTCTGAGGTACTATGGATGTCATCTTTCCAGGGTGAGGGACGGGATTCTTGGATAAGCATTTATCAGATTGACCAATAATCTTTTAATATTTAGACCTGGAGTAGGTGGGCTTCCATGTTGAACACTTGTTCCAAACCCTGTACAAGTTCACTAGAGCAGGACATGCCAAGGAGCTCTGGCCAGCTCCTAAAAGCCTTCCATTCCCTGGGAAGGGGGCTCAGTTCTGTAAACACTTCTCGGAAGCTGTTGGGGGCGTATGTACATGGCGCTCCTTGAGGTTGCTGTGGAAGTGCTAACACGTCGCTATGAAGAAACACCCAGCCATCTTATTTCCTCACTTGTAAAACACTTTAGGCAGAGCATTTTGTTTCAGCTGAGTGGCTCGACACCCAGCAATGCAAAATCAGCTGACAGCAATTTCAGAATTGCAGGTCTTGATGCCGATGGAGAAATAGGAGCATTGCTGTTCCTCATGTATAATTTTCACCAAGAAATGGAGGACTAGCTTTAATGTCAACACTTAGAGATTTGCTGTAACCCTGTTCCTGGAAAAATACACCTTCAGCCAAATCTGGGCCCACAACAATGACCACATTATTCTCCCTGACCCCCTCCTGTTCCTGAGAAAAGATCCAGGTCCCAACAGGACCTTCCTTCTCCCTCTGCTTTGCTCAGCAGCTGGGCCTATCTGGGTTGGCAGGGAACCTCATTCTACTGCTGCCTCTTGGGGTGCTTGGGAGGGAGGAGTTGGGGCAAAAGCAGAGGGGCATGGGGTGGATGGGGTACTCTCCAGTCTCCAAGCCAGCAGGAAAGAAGGCTGCTGTGAAAGCATCTGGTCCCCACAGGCCACCCTGCCTGACTCTCCTCAACACCCCCAAAAAGGCTTCATAGCTGCATGCTTCTAAGGAAAAGAAATTCAATTTGATTTTATTTTGAAAACACAGAGAGGATTCAAGGCCACCCTTTGAGGTGGGTAATTGGTGATACTCTGTGGGACTCATAGAAACAGGGATGAAGAAGAAGGCCCAGACTTACTGGAAAAGGGCCTCTGGCCCCATAAGCTTCCTCAAGTTCTTAGTAGTTTGTCCCCAGATCATGTCCAGTTACATTAATGAATTAAGCATGTGGTTTTAACTTCTTCTCACTCAACTCTAGAAGTCTTTCCTCTCTGGAGAATGAGCCATGGTTGGGCTGTGCTCACTCTTAAAACCAGATTTAAACGTTTATTGCTCTAGATGACATGCCTCCCAATCCCTACCGTAACCAGAAGTGGTTGATCATTTCAGGCAGTTTTTACTGCACAATAAGACCTTCCCATGGTGAATTCCATTCTCAGCTGCCCCACTGAGGTGGTGGCGACGGCTCCTGGAGAGCATCGAGTATACCCGCTGGTGTTTGCCTCTTTGAGGAAGCTGCGTCTGGGGGCTAGGGTGGATCTCTAATAACTGTAATTGCATCTGCCCCATTTTCCTTAGTGCCAGCTGTGAGGCCTGCCCTGGAGTTCAGTTAGCACTGAAGTTGCCAGGGACAGCCTCAGGTATCAAAGGCACTTATAGACACCAAGTCAGGCCCCAGACAAGGACCAGCACATAGGTCACGTCAGATGTCTTTGTCAGGAGCACTGGGTAAATGCAGGACAGGTTCCTAGCAGGAAAGTCCAGTAGTTCGTGTGTGTGTGTGTGTGTGTGTGTGTGTGTGTGTGTGTGTCCATGAGGAGGCCAATGTCAACCTCAGATGTCACTCTCAGGAGCCATCCACCTTATTATGGGGCAGGTTCTTTCACTGGCCTAAACAGTTAGACTGGCTGGTGACCAAGCCCCAAGGATCCTTCTGTCCTAACTCCCTAGCATTGGTATTATAAGCACATGCCAACACACAAAGCTTTTTGGTGCGCATTTTAACTCGGGTCCTCATGTGTGAGAGGATTTTAACTGAGACAGGCTGGGGATGAGCTAGAGGTCCAGGCTGGGTTCTAAGGACCTGCTATGCAGGAGCCTTCATGGTTTGATCTGGAAAAGAAAGAAACCCGGAGGAGTTTGCAGCCTGGCTTTAGGCACCTCAGTTAGGTTGAGGTGCTCCAGAGTGCATAGACTTGCACCAGCTCTGTGTGGCTACTAGGGCAGTCAGCTCTTCCCTAGGCCTCCTGCATATCTCTTTGTCTCAGCAGACCATTTGGATGTTGGGTTCATTCCAGACGGTTCCCAGCTAGCATGCTATTGTGGGGGTGCTTCACCTTGGAGTGGCTGAACAGGCCCTCCCCCCTCACATTTCTCCATGCTCTGCAGACAGACTGTGCCCTATGGACTGTCCAACTACAGAGGAAGCCTTCGGGGAAAGAGGTCCTCAGGGCCATTTCCGGAAAGCTCCCAACCGTCTCCACGGACACGCTTGCGCTGTGCTTGTACAGGGATGGATGACAAGGCCTGTGCACACTTCTGTGCACACACTGCAGATGTCAACAGGTATGACACACCTTCTAGTCCCACTCATATCGAGGTACAAGTCACTGATGGGCAAAGCTAACCCCGGGGCTTCAAGGGTAGGGGAAGCGTGGCTTAGGCAGGCCCTCAACCACCCTTGCCTCTTAGAACTGAGGCCACAGCTTCTGAAGCCTGGAGCTCTGTAAACACACCAGAATAAGTTGGAAATGTTTAAAGAGTGAGGAGCCCACCCATCTCCACGTGTATTTTTAGTTTCTTTGCAAACAGCCATCAGGGGTTTATATTCTCACTGCCTCACACACAGGACCCCTTGTCCTGGGTCACCCATTGGGTGTCACTGTGGCTCCTGGATCTCCTCTCTGAGTCCGACACTGCTTTGTCTTCTCAGCTGCACAGGGAAGGACGTAGATCCATTCTGAGTGGGAAGTCACCATACTGGCCCTGGGGCAGCCACCTGGACTACTGTTCCCTAGATAGCTAAAAGCTCCTGGCTCCTTTTCCCTTTACATTGGGCAGAGACTCATCAAGCCAGGCAGGCAGAGCAGCCTGTTGCCAGACTGAAGGAAGGGCCGAGTGGTGTTGTAGATGGGCCTCGTGTGTCCTCCTTTACGGGCTTAATGATCCATCTGAGTAGGGTGACCCCGAAGCAAAGCAGACTCTGCCGTCTGGAGAACATGGTGCTGCACGCTTTTGTTCTCCCAACTGGGGTTTTGCGAATCCAGTGAGTAACTGAGGCGTGTGTTTAGTACTCAGACATCGGTCCTGCAGTCGGTGCTTGGGACCTAGTCCTTGCTTGGGCAATACACTAATTTCCTTGTTGGTGGGGAAGAGGAAGCCATAATCTGACACCCCCAAGCCAGCCATATGGAAAATGCTAATTCCTGAAAACTGCTGTGTCCCCACAGTGGTTCCCGGAGAGCAGGAAGGCCAGCTGCAGAAGAGGAGGGGGAGACCAGAGGCCCACGCCAGAGGTAAAGATGGGGTACATTCATTCAGGGGCACAGAGTGGCTGGAGACACAGTGTCTGATCTCAATAAGTGACCAGTGGGACTCCAGAGCTCACAGGGGTCCCCACCAGCTTTTGGTCTGGCAGCTCTTGATGTATATGATTATTGTCACCTGTCTGGTCCTGAGTAAACCTCTGTGTTTTTGGAGCCCACCCACCCCATGTCCCTCTTTGTTCCAGGGTGGTGATAGCCAGCTCGGCTCTCACTGGAACAGCAAAGCCGGTTACCTGCGGTTCTCACAGCTCTCTGAGTTGAGACAACCGATGCAACTCTGGCCTCTACTTCTGCAACCAAGGGACCCCTGTTAAATCATTTCTTCTCAGTAGAAATGGATGTGCACATGGGCAGTGGAGCCCCACCCCCACCACTTCCAGCTCATTTTAGTATTGTCTTAATACCAGCTTCTTTGTTTATTTGTTGTGTGTGTGTGTGTGTGTGTGTGTGTGTGTGTGTGTGTTTGTTTTTTGGTTGATTTTTGATATGAGCAATCTTGAGGGCTTCCTGCAACCAAGATGGGCTTATTTGACATTCTATCAATCTGAAGTCATTATTAATAATGGCTCAGCTGCATATCTGCAATGGGATGGTAATTTATGTTCATAACAATAGCCTGGAGGTGGCTTCAGTTCCTACAGGGAATGATCAAGGGAAGATTGAGCCAAGTCCTGTGTACAGGAGTTTCCCAAATCCATGAGGTGGCCTCCAGTGGGCTAGAGAAGATGAAAGGAAGCAGAGAGGCCAAGGAGCCAGCAAGTCCTCAGGGAGTGTGCACCAGACCTCAGCTGGCACTCAATCTGCCTCCTCTTCCTTCCCTTCCTTTTTTCCTTCCTTTTTTCCTTCCTTCCTTCCTTCCTTCCTTCCTTCCTTCCTTCCTTCCTTCCTTCCTTCCTTCCTTCCTTTATTTCTTTCTCTCTTTCCCCTCTTTTCACTTTTTTTCTACCCCTAACCAAACTTCTGTTGGTGAAAGTCTGGTGTGATTAAAGCTATTCATCCATTGTATCATTTATTGATTTACTCACACATTCATTCAGCCAGGATCTGTTGTGCACCTGCTACATGCTGGGTCCTCACTATCCTAGACATGCAGAGAATGAGGCACTGGGTCTTCGTTAGTTTGTTTAGTGGTAGAAGCAGACAGTAGACAGACAGACAAATACACACAATACAAAGTGAGGCAAACAAAGGAAAACAGGATAGAAAGTGCTGGGGTGGCTGAGGTTTGTGATTTGGTAGACTGAAGCCATCTCACCAGCCAGGTGACCTTAGCACAGAGGTGGGAGGTGAGGCATGAGCTATGTGGAGATGGGATACAGGAGGGAGAGGTGTTTCAGATAGGGGAACTAGAGGGACGGATGTCCTGGGGCTTATCCATCATAGGAGCTATGTGTAGAGAAAGCACAAGATGCCTCCTTCCAGGTTGCTGCTGGTGTGCCTGTTTTGTCACGTGATGCTGTTATGATTGTTCTGTCACATGATCAAAGGATGAGCTCGGGATGCTGGAGAGACGATTCAACCAGTAACATGCTTACTGTGCAAGCCTGAGGGTGACGGCCGGGGTGGCAGAAAAGCAGCTCCCTGGGGCTCTCTGGACAGCTAGCCCAGCTGAAACCAACAGCCCCAGGGCCTCATGAGAGACCCTGTTTCAAAGAAAAAAAAATAGGCGACTAATCCTGAGGAATGACACCTGAAATTGCCCTCTGACCTTCTCAGGCATGTGCACACACATGCATGTGCACATACGCATATGCACACACATGCATAAGCTCTGCCCTCTCACCCCATCCACACATCCAATCAAAAATGCGATTGGATTTTGTAGCAGGTGTCCCACTGGAGCCTGTAAGGCAGGCTTCCAGAACCTTCTAATTCATGTAAAGTTCTTAGAAGGCAGTTTCTGCCAGAGGAAAGCCTTTAATTCAAAGTCTTTAATTCAGCTGGCGTCTCTCCCTGCTTCCCTGTAAGACATGAGTTAGTAAAGGCCAGAGTCACACAAAGAGTGAACCAACCGGAAGGCCTCCCAGTGGCCACACCTGCTGCTATTAATCTTTTCACACCTTTGTACTCAGCCTCTGAAATTGCTCAGCACTGGTACTGGGAACTTCCAGGCAGGAGGCAGCCAGAGGTGTGGCCAGAAATCACCTCTTCAAGTTGGAAGAGCTGGTGCGCTGTCATGACACGCCTCTTTTTTCTTTTGTTCTCTTTCCTTGAAATAGGATGAAGTCAAGAAGAGATGAAGCGGGCCGGCCATAGCAGGCCGCTACCAGTGCTTCTTGCTTTCCGCAGCAGACTTCACCCTCGCTCTCCCTGCCTACCAGCTGCCTTCCGCGAAAGAGCCATTGTGCTTATGCTGACAAGGTTCAAATTTCCTCTTTAGGGACAAGGGGGGAGTTGTCCTGAGTGGAAAAAAAAGAAAGACCCACCTAAAGAGCCCCCACTTACCAGTACACCCCTACCCCAAGAATGCCCAAGTCCAAAGGACCCCAGCTTCCCTAATGGGAAAAATGATCCCAGATGTGCCCTGGGGGCCAGATGCCTTCGGCTCCAGTTTCACAAGGAAGTTGTTTGGGAGGTATGTTAAGTCAGAAAGCTACTTACTGGCTTTTGACATGATTCCTCTTGGAGAGTAAGTGGACACCGGGCTGGCTCTTTACAAAAGTAAACACGCATCCGTCTCCTAGAAGATGCAGGACACCCGTGTGGCTGGAGCAGATCTGCTTCTGCAGCCTGCCAGGCCTGTGTGAGTTAGAGGCTGCAAGGCATCTGTCTGCTTGAGATCTGGGTCCTCGCTATGCTATGGTCTGCGAATTTGCAGTTCATAGGATCTAGAAACTTCTAGCTGTGCTTGGTACTCACCAAAAGAGTGGATCTCAGAAACAGGAAGAGACGGAAGACAAGAAACCTGGATGTGCATGAGACAAAAAAGAGAAAATGCATCCTTGATGGTTTTGAACTGGGGGCACGCAGCAAAGAACCATGGGTTCTGTGGATGGCCTCTGTGTCAGAGCTCCCAAGGCTGCCTTGCAGGGAGCTGCCCTGAGGAGAGTCCGGCGCAAGGCTATTAGGCTGAATATCTGCTTTCATGAATAAATGTGGCTCTTTGGGGAGTGACTTCAAAATAAGCTGAAAACACAAACTCTTTGTACATTATGTAAATTCCTGTTTATCTATATAATTGGCAACCACTGGGACTTGTGACTCCTAGTGGATCAAAATCTTTTAGCTGAACTCTTTCTGCTGTGTTCATGGTGAGTGTGTGTGTGTGTGTGTGTGTGTGTGTGTGTGTGTGTGTGTGTGTGTGTGTGTGTTGGGGGTGGACTGTGAGTTCCCATGTTGACTCTGCTCTGCAGACCCAGCTGGGGACAGTCTGCCCACCTCCCCACCAGGCCTCACAGCAATGAGAACCTGTCTTTGGGAGTGTGCCAAGGGCACCATGCGGAGACACTTTAGCTGGTGTGTGAAGTGGGACCTTTACCAGATGTGAACTTCAGAGGAGGGCCTCCTAAGTTATTACAGGTGTGAACGGGCCTGTCTTTCGAGGCGGGAGGGTGAGAGTGACTGATTGCTGGGGGGATGTGCCGTTTAGAGAAGTAATTATTTATTGGGGATCTGTTTTCTACTCAACTCCTTTATGGGATCTATTAGAAGTAAAGGCGCTGTAGGTAGGTAGATAGACAGACAGGTAGATTTTAAATTGTGTTCAGGATCCAAACTCATATTCCTTAGAACTAGAGTATGTTTAAGCACATATGTACTGTTTGGCACAGTGGCCAGATTGTATCTCAAAGACAAATCCACTCGTTGTGAGAACACTCAGAAGATACATCAAATGCATAATAATAATAATAATAATAATAATAATAATAATAATAATAAAACTAAAAGTTTGCTCTGGTTTGTGGGCTTTTCCTTACATACACAGTTATATATCCACACTTTGTAGGCCTCTGGAGAGGGCAGGAGGGAGCCAGAATTTGGGAAAGTAAAGAGTGAGACATGGGTGGAGTGCCGTGTTGGAATATAAACATCATGGCAGCTGGGAAGAAGGTTTGGAGGAAGTTCTCGTCTTCCCTGGCACCCCTGCCCTTCCCCTGGCACAGGGAGACAGTCACAGGCCTGTTGCTCACAGCATCTGAGAATTACCTCCAGAAGTGACCACAGCAGCAAGACCACAGAGGGCAGAAAAGCAAAAGCGAGACTGTTGGACAAAGGGAGGGGCAGGGCGGAGGGGGGCCAGGGCTGGGGGGGCGGAGGGATGAGTCTTGTTAAAGTATTTTAATGCAAGTGCCATTATAAAAGCCATCACTTTGTATGATCCATGCTAATAAATGTTTAAAAGGGATTCTAAAGCATCTATAGGGTGCAAGGACTCTTCCCTGTCTCTGCCCCACTTTTGAACCCACTTTTGAATCCATACTCTTAGAGACCATCAGAGGAAGAGAATTGAACCAAGACAAAGACATGGATCACCCCTGCCCCCGCCCCTCCCCGCACACCAAGAAACCCGGTGTTTAGAGTGGGCTGGATCACTATCTAATCTGAGAAAACCCAAGAGCCTCTTGTTTTAATTAAACTCATTTTAGAGAGTTTTGACTCTGATGAATTGAGAGAGTTGAGCACTGATTTATTCAGCAGGATGTGTAGTAGTACAGCAGGGACCGTGTATTCCTGGGGGGCACTGATGGCGCCCGGCATCCTCCAGCCCTTGGAGAGGCTGCAGGGCACAAGAGCAAACAGGCCAGAAGGTCTAGGAGCTTCCTGGGACAGCCTGGTCCTGAATAAGCCAGGCTTTCCTGGCGTCTGGGAAGAGCGTTGGAGGAGCCATTCACAAGGAAGGTGAGTAGGGCTGGCTGCAGAAATCACAGAGTCCCAGTTCATAAAGGTGAAGGATTTCAAGATGGCCACAGCAGAGAGAGAAACCAAGTGGCACTCTTCTGAAGGTCTGCCGGGTGGCCTTGAGTCTAGGGAGCAGACTCATCTTAAACATCTGGGCCTTCAGTTCCCTTATTTCCTAAATGGATGTAGTGCTTGCCCTGCTGAACTCACTGCTTTCTCAAGAGGTCAAATCTAAGCTTTATGTCTTTAATCCTCACACAAAAACAAGGCACTAGTTCCCCATCCTTTTTAAAATGAGTATGTGCATGTGTACGTGGTGTATGTGTGTACATGTATGAACAGCTGAGTGTGCACATAGGTACCTGTACCTGTGGAGGCTAGAGACTGATGTCATCTTTAGGTACCTCCACCTTTTTGGAGAAAGAGTCTCTCACTGAGCTGGGAGCTCACTAACTGGGCTAAACTAGCTGGTCAGCAAGTCTCAGGGATCCTGCTGTGGCCCCCTCGCAGATTTCATTTGTGTACCACTATGTCTACTCTTTTGTGAGAGCTGGGGATCTGAACTCAGGTCCCGGTGCTTGCACGGTGGATGCTGTACCCACTGAGCCGTCTTCCCAGCTCCAACTGGCTTCCGCTTTGTTTTGTTTTAAACAAAAAGTTTCTCGTGGAATCATACCTTGAGTTTAAGATGTATCTTAAAGTAACAGAATTAACTTTTGGTATTGTCAGGATCAGCAAACCCTGCTCCTTCATCCCTGGAAGATGTAAGTTCTCCAAATCCCCCAAATTATTTGATGTGGATGCTTTGGTATCTTAAAGCTTGTGTGTATCAAGTTACCTGTTGTTTGGAGCTTTATCAACCCACCAGGGCCTCTCCCTCACTGAGCATCTGGTTCTTTCCCTGGCCGGCAGAGAGGCTTGGAACTGCCTTCTGCAGTCTCAGTGGTATTCCATGCAGGGAAATTATAAAATTAAGTGACTATGAATGCAAGGGCCCCTCTGCAAGGTGTACCTCCTAATACCCCCCCACCCCCACCCGTGCAGCATTCCAGAACAAGGTATCAAGACGTGACGGGAGCTGTGGGCCAGGAAGGCTGGCCAAGGAACGTGAAAGCACTTCCCCCTCCACCCTTGTCTTGCCCTCTTCCTCTCTGCCTTCCACTCCACCATCTCTCCTTGAATGGGTCCATCACATGAGTGCCCGCTTATCCACTAACTGACGGGAAACAGCAGGGCTGGGTTTGCTCAGCCCTGGCTGAGTCCTCAGTGAGACACGGAGGGGACTGACAGTCTCTGCAGGACCATCATGTCTCCTTCACAGCTTTCTCCCGTGTGGGCCATCAGGACTCCCTGCCTCATCCTCTGCTCTGGATATCATAGTGAATTTATTTGCCTGTTTAGTGTGTGTGAGTGCACACATGCCTGTGTGTTCACATGCATATAGAGGCAGAGGTTAACCACGGGGTTGTTCCTCGGATGTATTCCCCCACCCCCACCCCAAGCTTTTTTTTTTCTAAATAGGGTCTCTTACTGGTCCCTAATTGACTAGGCTGGCTGGCCAGTGAACACTAGGGAATCTACCTGTCTCTGCTGTCTTAGTCAGTGTTCTATTGCTGCGAAGAGACACCGTGACTACAGAAACTCTCATTAGGAAACATTTACTTGTGACTGACTTACAGTCCACAGATTTAGTCCATTATAGTCATGGTGGGAAGCAGGTATACATAGTGCTGGAGTGTAGTAGAGGGTTCTACATCTGGAGCTGCAGGCATCAGGCAGAAAGCGTCCCTGGGCCTGGCTTGAGCATCTGAAACCTCCAAATCCACCCCCAGTGACACACTTCCTCCAACAAAATCACACCTACTCCAACAAGGCCACACCTCCTAATAATGCCATTCTCTAGGGGCCCATGGGAGCCATTTTCATGCAACCCACCACATCTGCCTTTCCAGCTCTGGGGTTACAGTTGAGATAGTCCTTGAGGCCCCATAGCCCAACTTCCTCTCCAATCTCTGTTTCCTGATCCAAGCCAATGAATGTGAGAACTCCCAGTCCACACTCCTACCACTGTGAACTCCACATGCTTTCTCAGTCATAATGGACTATATATCCTTAAACCATGAGCCACAAGCAACTTGTCCTCCATAAGTTGCTTCCTATCGAGGGTTTGGTCATAGCAATGAGAAGAGTCACTAATAAAATGAACAGTTTCTGTTAGTAGATCCTTTATTGCTTTTGTACAAGGTAAATATTCTCAGCATTGCGGTCATATAGTGTCTATTGCAACCCCTCTGCCATGGAGACTCAGAAGCAGCCATTGTGAATGAATGGGCCTGGTCATGTTCTATCTTTCTAATTGACATTAATCAGTGGACCAAGTGGCTAGCGGGTCAATACAGCACTCTAAGGGTCATGATCTTCTACACCTTTGCCTGCCTGCATATGTCTTTATCTTGGACAGTGTATGTGATAGTTTAGCTGGAGATAGAATTTTCCCTTGACAGCAGGCAGGACTCTTCTTGGAAGATGCTATTCTCTTCTTTTCTGGCATCACTTAGAAATGTTCTCAATTAGGGGTTTGTTTTTTCTCTGTGTGTCTTTAAATATTTTTCTTCTTATCCTTGATGCTCTGCATTAGAAAGTGATTAGACAGAGCTTTCATGTTGTATCATTCCATCTATACCAATAAGCACCTGGGATGACTATTCAATCCAAGGGAGTCATGCCCATCTATCTCTGGGAGACCCTTCGATCTGACACCCAACATTGGTACTCTGCCATTCTCTTGGCACCCATTAAATGAATTTCACTGAAAGTGTGTATTTCCCCATTTCTCTCCTGTTTGTCTACAATCTCTTCCTTGAGTTTGAATTTAGCACTAAAAATCCAGTGAGGGGACTGGAGAGATGGTTAAACAGTTTCTAGCATTTGCTGTGCTTGCAAAGGACCTGTGGAATGGCTAACAACTGCCCATAACTCCAGTTCCAGGGGATGTGACACTCTCCTCTGGCCTCATGTATGTGCACCTACACACACACACACACACACACACACACACACACACACACACACACACAATGTAAATAAACCTTTAAAAATACAAGATTGTCTTAAGTAAGCATTTTTTTTGTGTGTGTCAAATTGCCCGTCTTTCAATCCACAGGTATTCCTAGGAGGTCTTCTCATGTGCTGGGTGTGGGAGGAGCTCATCCATATTAAGTCTCTTATTTATTCAAAGTATGCACTATCTTATCCATAGCTCCCCAGTATAATTCCATGGTCTAAGGGCTGCTATGGTCCTACTTTTAGAAATAATCACAAAAGCTGGGCGTCTGGGAGGGTGACTCTCTCATGGGCAAACAGCTCCCACCAGGGACGCTTCATCACCTGCACACATAGTGCTCACTCATTCTGTGAAATAAGGAATTAGATAGTGCATGTGACCCCGAGGGGTTAAGGCTGCTATTGATTCTATGCAGATGGTGCTGGCCAAAATAGCTAAGTAAAAACCCTTACATGATTCAAACACTGAAACCACTCTAAAGCTCGACATGCAGAAGTTGTGAGCCCAGCCCTGTCTCTGCCACACCATCTCACTACTACCTCTGATATCATGTTATGACTCCCTGGTCTACCATCTCCATCTCAGCATCTAGGTGTGAACAAGTGTCAATGCTCAGAGAACCCTGTCTTCTGTGCATGACATGGCCACAGCCATCTTGACATTAGAGTGTGACTGTCCACACTCAGGAGACCCTCGAAAGATCAGGCCTGTTAACAGACCCTCATCGGAGAGCTTGACTGCAGATTCCAGCCACTCTTTATCTTCTGTCCTCCTGCACAGCCATTGAAGGTGTTGGTGTTTACAGGACACAGAAGGACTGTGGAAGAGGTATGCCATCTAGGACGTTTCTGGGAGGTCACCTCCCATCCTGGGGTGGGACTTTGCAGTGTTTGGGAGTCACCTGTCCTCCAGTGAGTAACCCCTCATCCATGTCCCAGTAAGGTTCCTCAGACTTGGATAGCATGGTGTCTGTGGTCTGTCATTGGGGTGCCCTGTCTGGGTGAAAATGTTTTCATTGATGCCAGTAAAAGTCATGCAGAAGCTCGTCCTGTTTCTCACTACAGAAAAATTAACAATGTGACGCTATTTTTCTTCTGCCACAGATTTGTTTCCTGACATCAAATGCATGCTGTTTTTTTTTTTTCACCAGTTCTTTAACACCATTGGGTGTCCAGCAACTCGATTCAATTCTGATGTTGTCTACCAGAAGTAGCACCTCATCCCACAAGCTGAAGTCTCAAAACAAGGCTACTCTCGCCATAGACATCAACCACAAGTGAGGTCTCCATATGACCCACGTTTCTGCCTAGCCCCATGAGGCACGCCCCCAATGTCTGATAATTCACTCAAACAACAGCAAGAACTCCAGAAAGCATCTGCATATGATCTCAGTTTTGTTGGACAAAACAGGGCACATTCAGGGTGGTATGGCTGTAGCTACGCCCTTGTTAGAAAGGAGGCAGCTAGGGAAGGAACACAGGCAAGAGTTCTGAGACGAGGTATGGCAGGATGGCATGGAACTTTCTGGTATACCCTGATACATTCACCAGCATGGCAGCCTTTTGAATACAATGTGTAAGGGTTCCACTAAGTTCACCATTAGCTATTGATTATTGAATCTAACCTCAAAGGCCAATTCATGGGAACAGAAAGTTACAGCCCTCTACTCAAGGTCTTTCTGCAAACTGTTCTGTCGAAAGCCTGTACCCTGCTCTGTTAGTTGCCTCATTAGCAAACAAAAGACTGAGTTTTTAGGGGTTCGGGAGCTGTTGCTGGGAACCAACGAACAAAGAACAAACATTTTCCATAAGATAGATTTTTTTCTTTTGTGTGTATGCATGTTGTGCTTGTGTGTCTGTGCTCCACATGTGTGCAGATGTTCACAGAGGCTAGAAGAAGGCATTGGCTGCCCTTGGAACTGCAGTTATATTACAAGCAGTTGTAAACTTCTGCATGTGGGGGCTCTGAACTGAACCCAGGTCCCTCTGCAAGAGCTGCAAGCGCCTCAAATACTTAAAATATGTATTTTTTAAAAAATTATATTCCTGGTGGGAATGCAAGCTTGTACAACCACTGTGGAAATCAGTATGGCGGTTTCTCAGAAAATTAGGAATCGAACTACCTCAAGACCCAGCCAACCCACTCCTGGGCATATACCCAAGGAATGCTGATTCATACCATAAAGATACATGCTCAGCTATGTTCATAGGAGCACTATTTGTAATAGCCAGAACCTGGAAACAACCTAGATGCCCATCAATGGAGGAATGGATGAAAAAAATGTGGTACATATACACAATGGAGTACTACTCAGCAGAGAAAAACAATGAAAGCATGAAATTTGCAGGCAAATGGATCGAACTAGAAAAAAATCATCCTGAGTGAGGTAACCCAAACCCAGAAAGACAAGCATGGTATGTACTCACTCATAAGTGGATTCTAGATATAAAATAAAGAACAATCAGACTACAACCCACAGAACCATGGAGGCTATATATATAGCATGGAGGTCCCTAGGACGACTGTGGCTTATAATAAATTTCAGTTTTACTCAATTACTGAGCAAACCTAAATGAAACATCTCACTATTAAGATAAGAATACATACTCTATCAAGCTGATAATAGAAAAATAAATTAATTTTAAAAAATAAAAAATAAATAAAAATAAAAGAAAAATTTGAAATATTAAACAAACAAACATTTTACTAAAGTTAAAAAAAGGGAGAACTAGGGACTCATCATTCCTATCCACATTCTATTCTTTCCCTTGTTTTATCTATTTTAAATGTTTTTATCGGTGGATTCTGCTGGAGTTTATCAGTGGATTCTGCTGGAGGATCCGATGCAGACAAGCACTGGAAGGCTCCTGTTGCAAATCACCCTCTGGAGCGATGGAAGGATCTTTCTACTAGAACATGGAGGAGACCCGATCTAGTGTTGGTGTGGTTCCCGAGTTTGGTTTTATGTCTTTCCCCAGGACAATGAGGTTCCTCTTTGGATTCCTGAGCACTGAACAGGCCCTGTGGCTGCTGCTGAAGCCCAACATGACAGAGACCTAATGGGTCTTCATGAAAAAAATCTACCCTTCTGATGCCAATGGAGATTGAGAGCTCAATATGGCCAGCTTTGGCAAGCATTAATGTAAGTCTAGGAACTGTAGCCATGAGATTGGATTCTCCAGAAGAGCTGCCAGCTAAAGTCATGCTGGGATCAAGAAAAATGGGCCTTGACAGTTCGTGTTCCTGGAGTTGTATCCATGCTAGTGGATGTCCACACAATCCAGAAGAGAATTTGACATTGCTGCTGCCGCTGTTGCTGTTATAACAATGGCACACACCGCTGCTACTGTTTCTGGGATTACCATTTCATAATTGCTTACTACAGCTAGCACAGTGGAGACCCTGGCAACAAAAGGGTCTCCTTAGTTAGTTAATCTTTCATTCGATTGGGCATGATGAATTTAATTCAGTAGTTATATACACTTTGATTGGCTTTGAAAATTATAAACTTATAAACTCAAGTTCCAGTTGCTTTTGGGATACTATCTTACAAGGACTCCAACGTACAATAAGGCTTGTTAAGGAAGGGAATGGCTCAGTTGCCTTTAGCCTACTGGCTATGGGTGAGATAGGACCTCTGTTGATCATTTCTGTATGGAACACACAGATTGCAAGCCCAGTGTCACTCTGAGATCTTTGGCAGCAATTGACCATGCAGCTCACACATGATTGAGCCGGTATGATAATGAGTATTCAGAGACGGGTAATGCCTGGAGGGCACTCACCAATCTAAGACAGAGCACCTGTGTGACCTGGGCAGGTGTCTCCATGACGGGTAAGGTGACCTGCTGACGTCTCATGCAACCCAAGTCAGAAGCTCATTTTTTAATAAAAGGGGGACCTGCAGGGTCCTGGCCCCTGTTTTGGGTAACTATTGCCTTGCTTGCAGACCTTGACCTTGATATCCTCCCAATGCTAATTCCCTGCCAGGTTCCACCCTCCTGGATGCTTAAGGGAAGTTCCTTGTCTGTGTATCCTGAATAATGGACGTTAACAGCTTAGATGCAAGATTGTAAAACATCAGCAGCGAACTTCTGCCCTCCGGGGTCCTCCCATTGTGCTGTAAGCCTGTATTTAACCTCCTACCCCCTTCAAGAAATGACATTCGACATTTAAAATAAAATATATATATATTTTATTAAATGTCGAATGTCATTTAAATATATATATATATACATATATATATTTGAATGAATACTGTGAATGTAATCTATGAATACCACAAATGTGATTAATATCATGAGTGTAAGCAATGAATATCATGAGTGTATTTTAAAAAATAAAAATAAAATAAAAAATTATATCACAATACATACTTAAAAAAAGACTTTTCTGGTTTTGCAATGGGTGACTATAACATGGTTTATTCAACTGGTATCCAGAGATGGCCACTGGGATTGTTCCCAGTATTTTGTTATAACAATCAATACTGCAATGACTAAGCCTGAAACGCCATTTCTGCTTGTGAGGGTCGATCTGAAGACTGCATTCCCAGCAGCAAGACTGATCCATCAAAAGGTAACTTCATCTGTACTTTTCTTTTCGTCTGTGCTTTTGACAGACTTTGTCAGATTCACAAATGTGTTGCTGTCATCTTTGTCTGTAGATGAGTTGTCTGCCTGAGGCTCAAAAGGTGAAATATTTTCCCCGAAGTAATTTAACTAAATAGGAAGTTGAAATAGACAGATTATTATGAAGTGGGGGAGTGATGAGGGAGAATAGGAAGTGCTTTCAGGTTAAAGCAAGGTGAAGTTTTTAAATTTAATTTTGTTTTTAAGTCCCATTTATTATTTGCGTGTGTGTTGAGGGGGGGTGGTTAACATACCATACATACATGGTGCCTGTGTGGTGGTCAGAGGACAACGTTGTGGAGTCCGTATTTCCTTCCACCTTTATGTGGGCTCCAGGGATCATACTCAGGTCACCAGACTTGCATGACAAGCATCCTTACCCACTGAACCATCCTGTCAGCCCCTGGGATGAAGTTTTATAAGTAGGAGCCATCCTACAGAGGATGCCACACACACAGGGGTATATGGACAGCACTGGTTGAACTTGGTGAGTTGTTGCTGTTGCTGTTTTTAAGAAGACACAGAGTTAGGAAGGATAGAATGTATCTGGGAAGAGTGAGGAGGAATATGATCAGAATATACTATACGAAATTCTCAAAGAACTAAAAAGACATTATATTTTGAAATAGCAGGAGAGAAAGAGGTAGAGTCCCCTGAAGGCTGCCAAGAATCTCTCCCTGACCTACAGCGTCCCTGGAGACCATTCTACTGTGTAGTGTTGATAACATGGGAGACCATTGAATCAGAAAGTATTTGCTCTTCCCACCATTAAACCAGGAAGTTCTTTTCCACTACTGAACTGGAAGTGTTCCCACCCCCCCACCCCCCCACACCCCCACACCCCGACATACCTACTGTGACATGGACTCATCCCACACTAGATACCTTTTCAGAGTGGACTAGTCAGTTTGTCTGTCTAGGACAGCAGCTAATTTGAGAAGCACCAAATTCCTGTCCCAGTCAGGTTTCTACTGCTAAAATTGACAAATACCATGACCAGTCACAACTGGGGAGGAAAGGGTTTGTTATCTTATACCTCCAGGGCACAGACCATCACTGAGTGAAGTCAGGACAGGAACTCAAAACAGGAACCTAGAAGCAGGAGCTGATGCAGAGGCCACGGAGGAGGGCTGCTTCCTGGGTTGCTCTCCATGGCTTGCTCAGCCTGCTTTCTTATACCATCCAGGACCACCAGCCCAGGAGTGGCACCACCCTCAGTGGGCTGGGCCCTCCCATATCAGTCACTTAATCAAGAAAGTGTTCTATAGACTTGCCTACAGGCTCATCTGATGGAGGCATTTTCTCAAGTGAGGTTCCTCCTACCAGATGACTCTAGCCTGTGTCACGGTGACAAAACCTAACCAGCTCAGTCCACATCTTAGGACCAGCTTTTATGCCTCATGTGGAATCTCAGAGCTATGGAGGTAAAGGCGAGAGAATTGCTCTGGTCTAAACAGTAAATTTCTAATTTAACAAGAGTTTCTTAGATAGCAACACACACACACACACACACACACACACACACACACACACATACACAAGTGTAGCTAGAGTTTTCCTGCCTGGCCCACAGTCAGGAAAAATCTGTCACCCTCTAGTCCCACAGCCGCTCAGACCCAACCAAGTAAACACAGAGACTTATATTGCTTACAAACTGTATGGCTGTGGCAGGCTTCTTGCTAACTGTTCTTATAGCTTAAATTAATCCATTTCCATAAATCTATACCTTGCCACGTGGCTCATGGCTTACTGGCATCTTCACATGCTGTTTGTCATGGCGGTGGCTGGCAGTAACTCTGCCTTCCTGTTCCAATTCTCCTCTCTGTTAGTCCCACCTATACTTCCTGCCTGGCCACTGGCCAATCTGTGTTATTTATTGACCAATCAGAGCAATTTAACATACAGACCATCCCACAGCACACAAGGTTTTGGGTAATAGCTGAATTGGTGAAGTGTTTACCACACAAGCATGAGATTCTGATTTTGATTTCCAACACCCAGGTAGAAGCTGTACATGGTGGCATGTGCCTATAATTCCAGGACTAGAATGCAGAGACAGGGGAACCCTGGAGCTTGCCAAAGAGCCAGTCTGTCTGAATTGGTGAGCTCCAGGTTCAGTGAGAGACTCTGTCTTTAAAAATAAAGTGTGCTTGCAACAAGGCTCAGGAGGTAAGGGTGTTTGTTGTCTAAGGCTGAATGTGATCCCTAAAGCCTGCATAAGGTGAAAGGAGAGAACTGTGTCCACAGAGTTCTGTGGACCCTCTGACTTCTACATATATGCCATGATATGTGTGTCCTACATGCATCATACACATACACATTCATACAATGATAAAACATTTTTAAATGCTATGGTTAAGAAGTGATTGAGGAAGACACCTGATGATAACCTCTGGCCTCCACATATACATTCCTGTGCAATCTCTCTCTTCCTCCTTCCCTCCTTCCCTCCCCCACCTCTCCCTCTCTGTCTCTCTCTGTCTCTCTCTCTCACACACACACACCAACTTTTGTGTTTTGTTTTACCAAGAACATCTATTTCTGATCAAGAATACAAAAGACCAGGTCCATATCCAAGGACACCAGATGTACTGAGTGTTATCCCAAGAGTCTCCTAAACAATTTACCCCCCTCTCCACCACTCCACCCCTGGGTTGAATCTCTGTCCCAGGGTGATAAAGGATATACTACATGACGTCACTGTTCTGGCTTATCTGCTGAACCAAAGCTGGACACCTCACAAATCTGTGTCTTTGGAGTTGAACAACATCATGAGCCAGCTAGTTCCCTTGGGTGTGGCACATAGTGAAAGGGGCATCAGAATCCACACATGTGGCTAGCAGGCATGGGAGGAAGGAAAGAAAGGAACTCCTTGGTCCTTGGTGACATTTCATCTCCAGCTCATCTCCCTGCAAGACTGGCTCTACTTTATCCTTGGGTCACATGCAACAATACAGTTTCCTTAAATGGAAGTCTCCCCAGACCCCTCTGCTCCAGTAACTGGCTAACAACCCAGTGGGGCCTCCTCCTCTAACTCACCAGAGAACCCACTAATCACTGGCTTTCATTGCTCCACTTCCAAGGGCAAAGAGAAAACATCATTCTCAGCGGCTCCTAAATAGTCCTGGCTCCACTGTAATTGGGTCAAACTGGGTCACGTGTCCATCTTTGAACTACTCACTGGCATAAGAAGCCACGAGGTAAGAGAAGGTATGGGTCTGATAACCAGCCTTGGAACCCAAAGGATATTTTCCCCAGAGAAGAAAATGAGTGACAGGCAGAAAAGACCACCAAGGGCCCACTGAAGGTGCCCAGCAACACAAGAGCCTTGATTAAGACATCATTCCTGTCTTGAATTAAGTGTAGCGCTTCTTAAAAAAATAATAAAACCCGTGGTTTTAATCAATTTCCCAACTACCAATAGGAAATGTACCCTGACAGGCTTATTCAGACACTTCCTTCAAGCATGTCTTTCCAAGGTTTCTAAAGATTCAAAACATCTTCTTTATTTCTTTCCTCATCCCATGGTCCCAGAACTGGGGTGTGTATGTGGGAACTATTCAATGGGAAAGCTCACATTGTGATGGAAGGGGCAGCCCCTCCCCCAGTCCCATCATAACCCTAAGTCAGGGGCCAATGACACTGCTGCCATGCGGATGCCCTAAACCCCTTTATCTACAGCTAGGTCCCAGTCACCCCTGGGAGCAGAGTGTCTCGGCTTTAAAACTTCACTGTCTTAAGCATTGATTTAATTAGTATTCGAACACCAGGGGAAATATTTTCCAAATAAGTAAATGATTTATATTTGGGCATAGGATTTAGAAGCCCAGCTCCTAGGCGTGGAAGAGATCAGGAAACAACCCAGATGTGTCATGAATAGTCTTCAAAGGTATCCGCGGTAATAGAGATCCATCCCATTGGATCCTTTGCTGAAAACTGGAGTGGGTGAAGTTTGACAGGCTTCCTTTCTTCACTTGGTATCAAGTCAGTATTTAAAAGTCAAAAGCCATTCTTAAACTCCCCTCTCTCCCAGGTGGTCTTGAGCCAAAGAGTGTATGAAACTTCCTGGTGACTTTGAAGTCCGAGGAGATCCCGCCCTCACAGCTTCGTTTCCCCTGACCCATCTCATGATCTTCGCTTAGACTGTTTCCTTTCTGGAATATTCTCCTTTTCCGCCAGCTCCACGCTGCCCAGACCACATCTACTCCATCCCTATCCAACCGGGTCAAAGCCTCGTGGCTTTATGTCCCAACAGCATTCATCATGGTTATTCATGTGACAACATCGCCTATGTGGTCTGGTCTCAGAGCAAAGCTATATCTAGAGCAGTTCAGGGATCAAAGGCAGCTTTGTCAACCAACTATGACTTCCCAAATGCCCAGCAGAGAGGTTCATGGGTCAGCACGGAAGAGATTCTCCCACTATCTCCCTGATCTGCTTCATATGCCCTGCAGCAGCTTATACCATCTCCCCAACACACTTTCATCCTCACGTCCAACATCCTATACCACATAGCCTCTCCACAGAACTCCTCATCTTCAGCTAATGCCCTGACTCTACCACCGGTGGCCTGGACAGCATGGACATGAAGGTTCTCCCTGGAGAGGGGAGAGCAAGGTGTCACCTGAGGACGGAGACCCCCTTACTAGTTCACCAATAGCCCCCAGCAAGCTCACCTTGTCATTTTTGTCTTTCTCATCCTCCCAGTTTGGTGAGGGTGGAGCTGATGTGTGCTCTGTTTGCTGTTTAGACAAGAACCTGGTACTTGGTTGAGGCCCACGGGCATCTGTTGAACAAATGAAGACACAAAGATGAGCCCACGTGGCCCTCGCCTTGAGGGACTTAGAGTCTAGTGGAAAAGGAAGCAAGCAAAAACGACAGTGACTTGGCTATTGATAGGCTCTTACTCAGCCAAGATGAAGGAAGGCTCCTCTGTGATAGGTGCAGAACAGACACCTGTGCCCTGCTGAGGCTCTCCTTGGGGGCCTTAGCCAGTTACCTTCAATGTCCATGTAGCACATGCCTCTCCCTTCATACCCATAGTAAATATCGTGTGTGTGTGTGTGTGTGTGTGTGTGTGTGTGTGTGTGTGTAGTCCTGTGGGTGAATGGTTGTGAGGGGTGAGGTGGGTATGCATACATATGTTTGTATATGCATGTGGAGGCCAGAGATGGTGACTCTCAATTGTTGTTCCTCAAAAGCCATCTATCTACCTTGTTTGCTAAAATCAAGTCTCTCACCAAGCAGGTTGGCTGGCCATCTAATCCCAGGGACCCTCCAGTTTCCACACTCTAAACTGGAATCCCCAGTGCAAGCCACCATACCTCGTGCTTTCACCTAACTTTTGAGGGTCAAGCTGAGGTCCTTATGCCTCAGAGGCCAAAGCTCTACAAACTGAGCGATCTCTTCTCAGCCCAAGTTTGTAGTGTTTCTCCTGAGAACTGAAGAGGTTTCCCTGGGGCTTCTCCTAAGATTCCCACAGGCCCCAGGGACCGTCGTCCGCAGGGCTGCCTGTTGTCAGAAGCCAAGGCACATTGAGTAGATGAAAGGGCACATACAACCCACGCTGAGCAGCTACTGGGAAGGGGCATCAAATTCTCTGCAAAGCAGATTATTTTTCTTTGTAACTGTGTGTGGAGTTTGGCACAGTACAAGTGGCAAAGATAATAATTTGAATTTCCTCATGATTTCTTTTAATTTTGGATTTTATTAGGGAGGAATTATTCATTTGGCTTGTACACATTAAATTTTATTCAACTCATATGATTGCATATTAATAGAGTTACAGCTTGCTCGCTGCCTTAATGCTATGTTTTCAAGGGACTTGATGAAGAATTTCTCAATTTTGTTATGCAAGGTTGTTTGCACTATCCTTTGCTGTTTTGAAGTTCAGTGCCATTAGTCTCCACTTATTTCAGACCTCAAAGGGCTCCTAGGCCATGGTGACTTACCTTCAAGGACACGGTGTGTCTCAGGGGTGCAGTGGCTCTGGGTGGCCACTATTGCTTCTTATTGTCCACATGTTGCCTAAATGCACTTAGTCAGATTTGAGAGATCAAATAAAATGCTTCCTGTTCAGGCTATTTCTGTCACTTACATGTTGCTTTACTCTAGGTCATCCTATACTTTAGGGGCTTAGTTGTCATGTGACTTTTCCTTGAACAACTTGGAACTGGAGAAATGGCTCAGTGGTTAAGAGCACTGGCTGCTCTTGCAGAGGACCTGGGTTCAATTCCCAGTACCCACACAGTGTTTCATAAATGTCCATAACTCGCCTTTGACCTCCATGGGCACCAAGCATGCATATGCTACACATACATACAAGCAGCTGAAACACTCACTTATAAAATAAGGTAAAATGAATAAATCTAATAAAAAAAGAATCTCCTGCCAAATTTAAAAAAAAAAAAAAAGGACCAAGTTCCTGCTTAAGTGTTTGGGTGCCTTCACGAAATAGCTGTCCATTCCAACATAGATTGAGCTCCATCCAAGCCAACCCCTGGAAAACAATGAGTTCATTGGGGATGCTTACAGAAGTGTGGGTGACTTCTGATCAGCTACGAGTCCCAAGCCGCTGTGGTGATGAACCAAGGAAAAGCTGCATTACCGAGGAGTCCCTCTTTGGCCGGTTGTTTACTTCTCATCTAAGCTCAGGGAAAGGCAAGGCCTTATGAAGGTCTTTTGATCATTGACATGCCTGTGAGCCCCTTCCCTCCCTCCACAAGAGATTATTAATAGGGCCACATCTGGTAAGGTCACCTCTCACTGATGACTGATCACAGATATTCTGATTCAAGGTGTTGATGATCATAGGCAACCTGGAAGACACAGCTACACATCATTTACAAAAGTAACATTCCTCTCCCCCAAGACTGTAGGTGCTGGGGTTGTTCTGCTCAGTGAGCCATGCTCAGGTGATCTCTGCTGGACTTGCTAGGTGTCTGCAGTCAGTTGGTGGCTTGACTGGATGATCCAGTGTGGCCTTGACTGGGGTGACTTGGCTCTGCCTTCTGGAGTCACTCATCTTCCAGTAGGCTTCCCTGGGCTTGTCCTTATGGTTGAGACAGAGGCAAGGGAGAGAAGAAGAGCAAATGGGCTGCAGATGTGATATACTTCCACTTTGAATTATTCATAGTAAGTGCCAGGGCATCCCTAATTGAGAAGCATGGGAAGAAACTACCTTCCAGCAACAGGAGCCACACAATCACATTATAAAAGGACATGGAAAAAGAAGGGAATCGGTAATTAAACATACTTGTATTTGTCACAGCCCAGTAGCAAATGTAGCATTGTGTGTCCTATTTTAAGGGGATGTTGGGTCCCACTGGGAACTCTGACTCCCCTACACTCAAATTCTGTTTGGTTCTTACAACATGGGCAATGCCACCTTGCCTTAGGGCAAGAATGTAATATGTGCATTGGCTGGAATGGCCTCTCCCAGCTTCCGGCTGTGTGGGACCAGTGTGCAAACACTGCCCCTGGTGTTCTAGAAGTCCTGGCTCCTGAGGCACATGGGTTGTGCTGCCACAGTTTAGTATTTCTTTATCCAGCTGTTGTTTGAGCATGGGAACCGACCTCTCTGGCTCCAGTTTCTTTGGGAACACACTCAGGAAATGGCAGCCTTTCTTCCAGTGCTTGTTGGCGCCCAGGGCCCAGAACCAAGTTTGCCGTCAGGGGCAACATGTCTAATTAATTAATTAATGACGCAAGCCTAGTTTAGTTGTTTTCTAAAATTGAGGTGGGGAGAGGGTATGAGGGAAAGGAGGAAAGGCAATTTGCCTGGCCCTTTGGGGTCTCCTCGGGAGTAAAGTTACCCTGTAATCCCTTCCTGGTGTCAAATGCCCGGGCTGTTACACTGCTAACAAGTGAGTAACCCAAGATGATGGAAGGGCAAGGGCATAGACTTTTCTCCGAACTTCAAAACACCCCCTTTCCCTGTTGAGTGATTACACCATGTGGACACCCAAGGGTGCTGGGGGTGCCTGGAGGGGCTCCATGGTCATCCTAAACAACGCTTGGGAGAGGAGCTGTGCAGAGGCCCCTCTTACACAGATAAGATGTGAGTGTGGGAGGAGCAGGGCCTCGGTGGGAAAGGATTAGGATGTCTCAGGGACTAGGCAGGCTGTGAACGGATTCTAAGGACACTGGCGTATTTGAAACAGGACACTTTGGCCTAGGAAGGAGCTTCTGTACATGGGAATTTCTGGGCCCAGATGGTGGGAAAAGCCTCAGAAAAACTTGGGATTTGGGCCTTCGCAGCTGAGCAGCAGCTGTGGGGCTGGAACTGGAGCCAGGCACAGGTGGAGGCACCTGTTTCACTACCAAGTTTCTCCCACTCCTGTCACAGAGACCTGGTCTTTCCCCGCTTCCCAGGGGTGGGGAACGTAGGAGAAGACTAGAGAAAGACGGTTTACTGAAGGGATTAGGGAGATGGGCATTCATCCTGGAAGACTTCCAGCACTCAGGGTTGACAGTCCCGGGCCAGAAGAGCAGAATGTGTCCTGTTGCCAATGGTGGCTGATGTCTCTCTACACCTGCAGTGGTGTGTGGTCAACAGTGTGATGTGGGCTCCAAAGTCAAGTTCGTAATTGTTCTGACAGGGTGTGGACTGGATCATTTTTTTTTAATTATCCATGAGAAGCAGATTAAGAGCCTCATCCTGCTCGCATGGGACATGCCCACTTACAGGAACAAACTCTTGATGCCATCCAGAGCATCTGTTGCTCTGTCACTAATTAATAAGGTAATTGCCAGTGAGTCTTCTGGTGGGCGGCATTCCCTTCGTGCTTGTTTGAAAGCCGTACATAGGGGCTAGGGAGACAACTCAGCCGGTAAAATGCCCACTGCGCAGTAATGAGCACCCATCTCCGTCATCCGCCCGCAACCAGGCAGGGTGCCGGGGGTGGTAAAGGCCACCATTGGTGGGTTGGAGACAAGAGGATCCCTGAAGCTCATTGGTCAGCCAGCCTTGGTGATTCAGGTTCAGTTAGATCTGTCTCAAAAATTAAATAGAGAACAATCAAGGAAGACACCAAGCATCGACCTCTGGCCCCCACAAGCATATTCATATGCACCGGACCCACATGACCATGTACGCACACCACATGCAAAAGACAATAACAAATGATGACGTTGATGATGCCATAAGTAAGGTCCCAGGCAATGACTAGTCCCAGGGCTTCCTGTACCACACCATCTTTCTCACTCATACACAGGGTGAGGAGGAGTTGAGGGCCTCTGTCTCCATCTTTTGACATGTAAAATGGGGGTGGCTATGGGATCAGAGGCCTCTTGCCAATAGGTAGCACCAACATGAAGGTACATAGAGACCATGAGACTATGAAGTGCCTCACGTTAGACCTGGCCAAGCCCTCTGAGTATCCGAAGACAGACATTTAAGATCACAGATGACTACTGTAAGTGCAGTTGCTGCACGCAGGGTCACAGGGATAAGCAATCCAAGGCAGAAGGAAGGCTGACATGGCTGTGGCAGAGAGTGAGGGCCCCTCCTGGATGGCCTGGGGAGTGCACATCTGCTCCTGTTCAAAAGGAAAAGGAGATACAGAAAAGTAGGCACACTTCATTGGGCATGATGGCACAACCCTGTAATCCCGGGACTCAGAAGGCCGAGACAGGAGGCTGTGGACTTCAGAGATAGCCGATCTCAGAACTAACCAACCGACCAATAACGAAGTGAGTAAATAAGTCCTAAATGTTTTCATCAGAAATAATAATTCAACCTTTGTTGAAATGGATAAGTCTACCTTGATTTAGACATTGCAATATATATTAAAATTACAAGGAGAGGTGTCTGGAAAATGGCTCAGTGGTTGAGACGATGGATGCTCTTCCAGAAGACCCAGGTTCAATTCCCAGCACCTGCATGGCAGCTCACAACTGTCTGTGACTGCAGTTCCGGGGGATTTGACACCCTCCTCTGACCTCAGTTTGCACCAGGCATACATGTGGTGCCCAGACATACATGCCAGCAAAACAACATACACCATAAAATAAGTTTTAAAAAGTCAATTAAGAAATTACATGGTAACCCACTAATATGAACAATACTATGCCTTCTCTGTTGGTTAAAAATAGGTAAATAAACAAATAAATAGAAAGCCAAGAAGAAAACCTTCACCTTAACCCATTCTTGCTGGATTTGGCCCTGAATGCTCCAGGACTTTGAGAACATAAATTCCTGTTGTTGTTGTTTTAATGTAGACACATATTCATAGAGAAGTTTCATATTTAACCAATAAAAGTAGAGCAAATCTAGTAAAATTTAAATTTTGGATGAAGAATAAGTAAAATTGAAGTATAAGTATGTTTCATGCAGTAATTGAGATATATATTGAGAAATCACTCACTGTTTGAAATTCAAATTTAATGGTGGTCTGTGTTTTTAGCTGGCAATTCTAAATAAAATAGACTCTGTCTTCCATAGCATGAGAGACGTCTGTCTCCTGAATGCTTCATCCTTTCTTCCCTAATGAAAGACACATCTCTTTTTGTTTTGGTACTAAAATTTATTTTGGCATTTTTAACCCCAGCACAGTGCAAACTGAAAGGATCCGTACGGAAACAGTTTGTCCAAATGATTGGAGAACTCAAAAGTATTCAAACTCTGACTTTTGTTGACAAAGTTATCTACTGGGTTACCTAATAGCATAAAATAGCTAGGAAGGTATCCCTTGATGACTGTCAATGAAGGTTTACTTGACGAGAGAGAGAGAGAGAGAGAGAGAGAGAGAGAGAGAGAGAGAGAGAGAGAGAGAGAGAGAGAGAGAATAAAAGCATCACTTTCTTGGATGGCAACTGGGTGGCCTTAGAAGGGCATTTGAAGAAGGGAATGTTACAGAAATATTCTAGTCCTGGCATGCTAGCCCCTCTGCAGCCCAAGATGCCTGGGGAGGTTTGAGTGCCCCAGACTGTGGGATTGGAGGATTGTTGATCACTCCCTGACTTAGTTTCCTCACATGTGATGTGAGACAATAGTGACCCCTTTGCCTAGGATGGTGGTGCCATCTAAACAAAATAAGGTCTATGAGTGCTTGAACAGCACTTGTGAAGCAGGAGTCATCAAGTGAAATACGATGAACAGATGGGAAAGAAAGAAGGCCTTTCCTATAATCCAGTGGGGACAAGGTCTGGCTTCAAATTCCTTTCTGTGTTTTGGGAATGCCCCAGGTTAGACCAAACATCCTGAAGCAGTTGCATTTGCATAGTGTGAGCTGTGAACCCGTGTTAACAACTGCCTGGTTAGGGCACATCTGCTGTGGGGGGAAAGGCTTTGCTGGCGGCAAAGGACATCTGTACTCAGCATGGCAGGCCGGGGTGTCTGCCAGAGAGTGGTTGGAGAGATGGATGCTGATGAAAAGAAAGTCTTCCAGCCAATCCTCCAGACAGCTCAACAGACCCTGGAGCCAAAAGGGCCCCCTGTCCACAATTATGTAAAACACACTGGGTGCCAGACCTAGGGCTTGGCCAGGGCTCTGAAGACGGCTCTCCTACTAGAATCTGGTCCTATGGGTAGAAGTGTCTAGAAAGCCCATTGCAGGGCAAAAAAGCTGGAGATGTTGAGGTATGATGAGTGCCCTAGGATGGCAAGCTATTCTGGAGCCTACTGGCCCAGGCAAAGTATGGTCAGAGACAAAGCCTGGCTCTACACTGAGTGCCTGATGGTCAGGGCAGGATGGTCAACCTCCTAGTGCTCTGGTTTCCTTGTATGTGATTTTTCTGAGCTAATGCAGCAACTGCTTCCTTGGTACCATTATCCAGCCTTGGTATTCAAGCATCATCAGGTGGGAAGGCTTCTTGGAAGAAGGGAATCTTGATGGAAATTTCAAAAGATTAAACTGTGTGTCCAAATATGGAAGGAAATTGACACAGAGGGAAGGAAGGGGGAGAGAAGACATATAGGCCAGTGTTCCTAGAACTTGAGGATTGAGAGCTGTGTGTGTGTGTGTCTGTCTGTCTGTGTACAAAAAGGAGAGGCAACTGTGACCACATAGGGTTCAGGGAGAAGGGTTTTTGGCTTTTCTGACAAGTCTTAGAAAGTCAAGCCTGGTTTCAAAGCAAAAGGGGTAGAGAGGGAAGTGACAGCTAGGTTAACACTTCAGGAAGAGACGTCATCCACATTAGGGCTATGGGTGGGACCATACAGAGTCCCCAGAGTTGTGAGACAATAACCCAGACCGTCGGGGGGGGGGGGCCAGGACTGTAAGCAGGAGAAGGCTGCCTCACTAGGCCTCCAGGCTACTCAGCATGCTAGTAGGGAAAACCTCCTCAGGAGAGATTTATGGCTGGTGGCTACTCTCCTGTCTCAGTAGGGGGACATTGGCTGTCACTGAGCTTGGGTGTATACAGAGTACAGTTTGTCCAAGAAGACTCCAGAGCCTCATCAAGCAGAGCCCCCATGTTCTTTTGTCATATAAAGTGCCACTGGGTCATTCTTGAAAACAATGAGCCGATCACTCAACAGAGTAGCTGTGATTTAGAGGAAGTGGCAGGCATCCCTACAGATGGCCCTGGGTTCTGTCATGTGGCCTCCTTTCATCTGGGACAGTCCCACCCCCAGCAGATGGACGTGCTGTAGAGAAAGAAAAATGAAGACAAGGGTTTGGGGACTGTCATCCGGGTGGCGGTGGCAGTGGCATCAGCATCTGGCCAGTTGTCATCTCTGACAAGCTCTCGCCTTTCATGTGGGGAGCAGGCTGTGGGGTGTGGGCCTGGAGATGGGTTCTATAGAACAGCCCCTGGCTCTCAGATGCTGATGGCTTGAACAGCTCTCCTCCAGACATGCCGTGGGTGAAGAGACCAGGGACAGGAAAGGAATCCTGGAGCAATTGCAGGTTGCCTTTGACCTTGAGACCTTTGAACTCATTCTCCTCAAGTTTCGGAGTCACAGCCCCTAGCAGCCATCCAAGTCAGTCTCAGTCACCTGTCTCTTTAGAACATCTTAATTCCTACCAGGAGGAAGCTAGGAGCCCACAGCTTGGCCCTTCATGCTTCTGTCCTCTAGAGTTCTCCAGCCCATCACTACTGACCAGGACACTGCGTGCATCCTGCACACTTCAGTTGTTTATCAGCATCCTTGGCCAATTGCTAAATCAAAAACTTTCTCCAGACATTGGCAAATGTCCCCTTTGAGGAAGCATTCATGGGAGTTGAAAAACTTCACCTTAGTGAGAAACTCAGATGACTGAATGTTTCTGGCTTCCCCTTTTTGCCCAAGCCCATCATCAGACATGAATGTCCTGAAAATCAGCTCTGAGAACTCCATTACCTGCTAGAGCCAAGCTGGAAGCAAAAGTCACCTGGAAACCGACTCTTCTACCTTCCAGAGTCCATCTGACCTGGATTTGTTCCATTTCTACCTAGGTAAGCTGTGGGAAGGTGTTTAAACAAGCTTCCAGCACCTTCAAATGCCATTGTCTGAAGATTTGGGTCACATTCGGGTCCCACTGTCAAGAAGGTGGGGAGCATAACAGAAGTCCAGGATCATTGAGTGTTTGTGGTTGGGAATGTCTTTCTGAAGCTGTTTCCCTCAGCCGTGGGGCGAAATCAAGAGCTGGATAGATTCCAACTCTATCATGGCATCACTGTTAAGGACAAAGGTGTCCAATTCCATTGAAGGATGCTGTGTTCTTAGCAGAAAAGGCAGGGTCATGTTGCAGACACAAAGTTGGAGGCAGATCGGAGTAGTGGTGTCTTGAGGGGGCAGGGTACATATTGTGGGGTGCTGCAGCCCCTAGAGTGGAGAGAGACATGGCTGACAAGAGGATCTATTCCTAAGAACCCATAGGAGGAAGCAGTTCAAGTAGCCCCTTGACTCTGGCTTTCTGCTTCCTCAGTGACAGGAATCTGAAGCCTGAGTTAAAGCACTCAGCTGTGGAATAAACACACAACTTATTTGTGTGTTATTCTTTCATTTATGCAGGGTCTCACATAACCCAGTGTCTTAGTCAGGGTTTCTAGTGTGAAGAGACAATAGTCATGGCAACCCTTATAAAGGAAAATATTTAACTGGGTGGCTTACAGTTCAGAGGTTTAGTCCATTATCATCATGGCAGGACATGGCAGTGTGTAGGCAGCTTCCAGAAGAAGCTGAGAGTTCTACATCTTGGTCCACAAGTAACAGGAAGTAAACTGTGGACCACACTGAATGTAGCTTGAGCATAGGAAATCTCAAAGCCCACCCCCACAGTGAGACACTTCTTCCAACATGGCCATACCTCCTAATAGTGCCACTCCCTTTGGGGGTCATTTGTTTTTTCAAACCATGACACTCAGGCTGGTCTTGAACTACCTGTGTAGCAAAAGAGGATCTTGAACTTCTGATCTTTCTGCCTCTACTTTCAAAGTGCTGTAGTTACAGGCACATGCCATTGCATTCTGTTTGAACAGTGCTAGGAATTGAGCCTAGGGCCTTGTACATGCTAGGACAATATTCTACCAACAGAGCCACATCTCTAGCTTCTAACAGTGCCTTTTGTCATAACATCAACACATACCAATGCTGGGAAGATTGCGTTATTGAATATTCTCAAAGGATTAGTGAAAACACTGTATGTCCTAATTACTTTGCTAATGCCATGAGGAGACACCAAGACTCCTAAAGAGAGCATTTAATGGGGGCCTTGCTCACACTTTCACAGAGTGAGTCCATGACCGTCGTGGCAAGGAACATAACAACCATCAGGCAGGCATGGTGCTGGAGAAGTAGCTGAGAGCTTCTACAAGTTGGAGGCAGAGGGAGAGAGAATGGGCCTGGTGTGGGCTTTTGAAACATCAAGGTTCACTCCCAGGAACACACCCCCTCTGACAAGGCCACAGCTCCTAATTTTTCCCAAAATAGTTCTACCAACTCCAAACTAAAGCATTCACATATATAAGGCTATGGGGCCGTTCTCATCAGTACCACCACGGACATCATCAAAACACTGGCCAAGAGTCATCCCCACTGCTATTCATGGGGATAAGGCTACCTTCTCCATGGCTTTTAGGTACATGAGATTTTTTTGGGGGGAGGGGGAAGAAATCAATGTAACCACAGATACATGTTTCTATTTTATTTCTTCTTGCTTTTCAGTGACAAGGATCAAACCTAGGGCCTTGTGCATGCTAGACAAGCATTCTATCATTGACCCAGAGCCACAGCCATGAATAAATTTCTTAAAAATATTTTAGGATCTGGAAAATGTTTTGAAGGAAAAAGCAGAGCTTGTCTGACACAGGTACCAGGAGTGGGGTTTGGGGGAAGGTACTTCTTTCTCTAGTCTGTTTTGTCTTGAGATAGAGTCACTTCATGAATCCCAGACTGGCCTCAAACTTCCCATCTAGCTGAGCATCCCTTGAACTTCCATCCTCCTGCTACCTCCTCCTAAGTGCTAGGATTCCAGGTTTGCATCAGCATTCCGGGTTTTATGATGTGTAGTGTCTTGGATTCTCCAGCACATTTCTGACCTGGAAGCATGCTGTGTGGACTTCTGGGAATACATACTCACCTCAGACAGAGCACTAACAACAGACAAAAGAAATTACCTCCGCCACTCCTCCCCTCTCCCCTTCGAGTCTAGCTGTGTGAACCAATGAGCAAGGACAATGTCATGAGAGCTGTTGCCGAAATGAGAGAATCAATGGATCCAGCTACTGCCGGGGTCTCTTACATTACCCTCAGCTTGCTGTATGTGATTGTCATAGTTAGGGTTTCTATTGCTGTGAAGAAACACCACAACCATGGCAAGTCTTATAAAAGACAAAACATCTAATTGGGGTGGCTTACATTTCCAGAGGTTTAGTCCATTATTACCATGGTATAACATGGTGGTATGTAGGCAGACACAGTGCTGAAGAAGTAACTGAGAGTCCCACATCTTGACCCATAGGAAGTGGTATGTCTCATTGGGCATGGCTTGAGCATATATGAGACCTCAATGCCTGACTCCACAGTGACACACTTCCTCCAACAAGGCCACACCTCCTAATAGTGTCACTTCCTTTGGGGGCCTTTTTCTTTCAAACCACCACAGTGGTCATGAGCCAGTTTCTAGGCCAGGGGTTACCAAGACTCTTAATAGAACTCTTTAATGGTGTTATGAAAGGATAAAGGGAATTCTCCAGCAGGACAATAGGGAAAAGCAAAGACTTCTACAGAAGTAATATCCCAGTACCATATTTGTGGTGATATTTTATCTGTGTCTTGCAATAAAGTTTATTTGAGGATCAGAGGAAAAAGCCAACCACTATAGTAAACATAGAAGTCAGGCAATGGTAGCACATACCTTTAATCCTATCACTCAGAAGGCAGAAATCCATCTGGATCTCTGTGAGTTCAAGGCCACATTGGGAACAGAGCCAGGCATGGTGGAACATACCTTTAATCCCAGCACTAACCATAAAGGTCAGACAGACAGGAAGTGACAGAGCTGGGCAGGAAGAGGAAGTGATGTAGGTGGGTGGAGAGAGGAAATGAGATGCAGAACAGAAAGGTGTATAGGCATGAGTATACAGGAAGTATGTCTCTTTGGTAGAGGATCTCCAAGTGGTGAGAACATGGCTGGCTTCTTTCTGCTTTTCTGATCTCTCAGTTTTAACCCCAGTATCTATGTCTGGGTTTTTACTAATAAGACCATTTAGCAGTTTGTCTACACATATTTTCTTGGGATGTCAATGAACATCTATTCATTTCAGATAAAAGCCATCATTCTGCTACGATTCAGCTTGGTGAGCCATAAGTTTCTTGGGTTTGCTTAGAGTGCATGGGGAAGGGGTTATTTACAGGAGTGTGGGTGACCCCAAACAGCTCCACAACTGCAAGGTTCCACCCTATCATAGATGACACCTCCTGGAAGCTGCATCATGGATCCCTGCTTGTTAGTCATCAGTCTTACTATATATTCCAGCATCTCTTAAGATCACTTGCAGAGGATGGAAGATAGAGTAGGAGTTGGGACAGGAAAGTCTAATAATCTCCTTCTTTCTGTGAGGAAGTATAGATATCTCTGTTACTATTATCATTATCATAGACCATTGGACTGTTTTTCTAATTAGTACTGTGGTTACCTGGTCAAAGAACTTTCTACCCCAAGATGTCAGTGAGGTGAACGAACATATTGTGCCCGAGGATAAACACCGTTCTGTAACATATGGTTGCTGTTGGCTGCATGCCTTCTCCTTTTGTAACAATAGCAATGTGATTGTGTGGCTTCTTCCAACTGTTCACCACCCTTGAGTGTGAGCTAGCCTGTGACTCTCGTCAATAGAATAAGGCAAAATGCACTATGGGTCATTCTGGCATCCTAGGAATCAAGAGGCCTTCCCCATTGCCATGAGAACCAGTTTGGCCTTACCTACGGAGGACAAGGAGCCTCATGGAGAGCACAGCAGTCCCAACAAGGCTACTGCAGCCAGCTGACAGCCATCCAACAGCCAGCCAAATCCCACACATAGAAGATGGTGAAGTCCATCAGAGCTGTCTTCCAAACTGCAGCTGGCCACTGATTAATTTTCAGATCTAGAGTTCTGAAAGCCTGCTAACCTCTATAGCCTCGTGGACAATAGGTGCTTGCTTCATAAGCCATTTGGACATGTTTGTTACACAGCAAGTGCTGACTGATACACAACAAGTGGGCCCAGAGTGAGGTGAGATAGAAAGACAGGGAAAGTTATGGGGACACAAGAGAGAAACCATTATAAAATGGAGTCTGACTCATCTGTCCTACTGACAGGATCAAAAATCTCCAGACACCACTGTTGAGTTCACAGTCACCCATGGAGGCAAGAGCCATCTTGTCAATGACAGTAACTAAACTGAACTTACTCATCCCTAAAACTCAACAATTCCCTCCATAAATCCATGAACTCTGCTCAGAAACAAACTCCTTAACTTCTAAAAACCTTGCTGCTGTCCACACTCTGAGAAATGTTAAAGGAGTCTGGGGTGGGTCTTAGCAGCTCTAAAAGATGGAAGTTGAGAGCCCCCGAGGTCACATAAATACCCATTGCAAAAATACCTGGTCGTGACTCTCCCTTGAGAAGCCCACCCCACAATGGGCATTTCTTTTCCTGAGTGTCTTTCTTTATCTTATCCTCTGTGTTTCAAAAACATCTTTAATAAACTCCAATACGCTTGTCCTGTCTCATCCTGAAATTGTTTTTGGTGGTGAGGCCATGATTCCCTACTTTGCCTGAATGGAGGTCCAGAAGGAAGGGAGACCCTTGCTTCTGGCTCCTCTGAAGGAATGGTGTGGATCTGTGCCTCTGTGCCCATTCACTGGTGACAAAAAGATCCTTGATTTTTACCAGTGTGAAAGTCTGAATGTAGACCCTGATCCTCTTGGACTCAATCTCCATGATACTGCAGCCAGAGTAGAAACCATAAAATATGAGACGAAGAAGCTTGTGGTCCTGACTGTGTGGTTGGAGCCTCTTCTGAGTTCCCAAGCCAAGCATCAAGAGAACGTTTAGACATGCCTGCCACACAGACTGTGTCTTAGCACCTCACAGGAGCTCCTGGCTCATGACGACAAACAGATTGGGCGTCAGCAAAGTGAGAGAACATGAGAAAGACAGTGAGTCCAAAAGCAGATCTGACTGGAGTGTCAGCAAAGCCCATTTGGTGGGACGTGTGTCTGTGAGGACCTCAAGACCCTGGGAAACCTCAGCCCCAGGCTAAACTCAGGGGATGTCACTCAGGGATTAGGCTCCTCACATAATGTAGTAGTTTGAATAAGGATGGCCCCCATAACTTCATATATTTGATTGGCTAGTCACCAGGGAGTGGCACTCTTTGAAAGAATTAAAAGTATTAGGAGGTGTGGCCTTGTTGGAGGAAGTGTGTCACTGGGGATGAACTTTGAGGTTTCCAAAGTCCATACCAGGCCCAGTCTCTCTCCCTCTGCCTCCAACTTGTAGAAGCTCTCAGCTACTTCTCCAGCACCGTGCCTGCCTGAGTGTTGCCATCCTCCTTGCTGAAATGGTCATGGACTCACTTCTGAAACTGTAAGCAAGGTCCCCATTAAATGTTTTCTTTTATAAGTTGCCTTGGTCATGGCGTCTTCTCACCGCAGTGGGACAGTGACTAAGACACACATTGACATGAGATTTAATAGGATTGGCTTACAGGAAGCCATCCCGATACTCCAAGAACGGCTGTCTCACACTGGAGAGGCCGAGACATTTGTTTAGACCATGATGCTGGATGTCTCCACAGTTCCAGTCTGATGCTGGAGGCCTGGAAGAGTCCTAGAGAACTTCTGGTCTTCTGTCTACACTAGAATCCCTAAGAAGTTAGTTCTAACACCAGCTAAGGGTGCCTCAGTAGATGAACTTGCCAGTGAGAGGGAGAGCACTCAGGCAAAAAGCCAAGTTCCCTTCTGTGTCCTTTTATCTGAGCTGCCACCAGAGGTGCCACTGCCACCTCTGGGGTGGGTCTTCCCACTTCAAATACTATGATCAAGAAAGTCCCTCACAGGAGTGCCCAGCAGTCATGCTTTAGTTGATTCCAGATGCAGTCAAGAGGATAAACAGGGTTAGCCATCACAGGGAATGGCTGAGCACTGTCTGTGGTCCACCTCACCCTGAGCTATTCATGCCTATCAGAGGTCAGAGGCAGGGACGCCAGAGGTCTGAAATGTGAGGAGGAACTGACACTAAATAAAGGCACCTGGGTATGAATTACGGACAGCCTGCAGGAACCGAGCTTGGCCCCGTGGGAGTGCCAGCAAAGACCCCAGCCTCAGTCTTGTGACCAAAAGAAATAGGATGTTCTCAGATTCCCACTCCTCCCAGTAGCCTCCAGGAGGGTCACAGCAGGGCTGGTACCTTGATGTGTCTGGAGAGACTCTGAGTAAGGATGCAGTATCCATGTGGATGGTGACCCTCACAGTGTGAGCAGACCCCTGAGTGTTGTTTCAATTTACCAAAGGCTGAACAATGTGTTAGGCTGTATAGGCAGAGGTCACAAGGCCTAAATTCACAGGTAAGGATTAGGACCCTGGGGTGGGGGGGCAGGTGTTCCATCAGGGATGGATGGCCCATGCTTTCATACAGTGACCTAGTCCTGGAAGGTCCCCACACTAAGTTAGTGCTCTGCCACACTATGTAGTGCTCTATAATTTTGGGCAAAGGACCCACACACTTTTATTTTGTACCAGGACCCACAAATGCAGTGCCTTGTCTTGCTTGAAGAGTGGTCATGTGCATTCCTATGTGCTCCAGATCTGTGCTGAGCAGAAAGAGAGGGGATTTCCCACTAGATAGCCATTGTGATAAGGCCTGCACTTGGACATATGCGAGATCATAAGGTCTAGAGCAGGGGAGACAGTCCTGGTCTTTGTGGCTGGAAAGGAAACCAAGAGAGTAGGAAGCAGCCAACAACAGCAAGAGCTGGTGCAAAGGCCCTGTGGCCATGAGGTGCTGGGTATTAGAGAAGAATTCCCAGAGTTGTGGCCAGCCAGTCAGTAGCAGCTGTGCTATGGGGTCCCAGAGGCAAAAGTGCGGGAGTAGTTGGAGTCTTCTGCCTATGGCCTGGTGGTTGTGGATGATAGAGAGTGAGCCAGGCAATGGAAGGTAGTCAGGATGCACCGTGGAATGCAAGGACAGCTATGCAGGAGACATTTCAAAAGAATTTACCAATGTGGAAGAGCGAAGAGGTAGATATGTAGCCAGGATGAGAGCTTTGTCCTAGGATCTAGGGCTCTTGCTGTGAGGTGATGGCCGAGTCTAAGATGTAGGTTCAAAGGAAGGACATGTTGACATTGCTGTCACACACCTGGCCAGTCTGTAGACAGACATGGATATCCTAGAATGCTATCTCTCCAAAGGAGCTTTAATAACTGTGTTCTGTGACTGACAATGCTTGGGGTGGGGTCCCTGGACCAAAGAAGATGTGGGTCTCTCTTGTCTAGCCCTTGTCTGACTTTTCTTATGATACACTTCAGTGGTCAGAAAAGCTGCCTTTGATAATTAACTTCCAATGTAAACCTTCCTGGAGCAGATGGTCTCCCCGCCCTTGTTGTTTCAGGATTAATAAGATCAGATCGGGGTGGGGCAGCTGTAGGGTGACAGCTTCCAGATGTGGGGTCAGAGCCCATTGGATTCCCAGGCAGGCCAAATGGTGACCCATCTACAGCCTTTTGTACTGGAATTGAGTCAAGTGGCAAACTAACAGGCCAGCAGCAGCCCAGGATCCCTGCTGGATGATACATTCCAAAGCAGAGACCCCTGACAAAGTCTGAGCCTCTTTTGCTGCTATTCCATCGATCGTAGAACGTGGTCCTCCAAACAAAACAGCCTTCTTCCTCGTAAGATGACTTGTGCCTGTTTACCAGGGTCCACCATGATTGATTGGGCTTGTTGAATGTTGATAGCCCCTCAGAGGAGGGTGTGTGTGTAGTGTGTGTGTGTGTGTGTGTGTGTGCGTGTGTGTGTTGGGGGTGAAGGGTCATTGTGTGTGTGTGTGTGTGTGTGTGTGTGTGTGTGTGTGTGTGTGTGTGTGTGTGTGTTGGGGGTGAAGGGTCGTTGTATCCTCACCCAAGACTGAAGCTGCTCCTCTTAGGCTTCTGAATGAAACTCTGCCCTAGTTGCCTGTGGCCTGAGGGTCTCTGGAGATGCTATAGTCTGGAGAAGGTCAACTGAAGAGGGTTGCCTTTCATGCATGTTGAAGACTTGGCAGCAAGGCTGCTTTAGGACCCCCATGCTCCTGTAGGCAACCTCTCACTCACACAAGCCCTATGAACTTGCTGGCTCCCCAGGATGAGCTTTATGGAAAAAAATGTTGGCTTTGTCATTGGGAACTTACTAAGAGAGACAGACATTATTTCCATTCTCAGGGTTCTGGAAAATCCAAAGAGAAGATCTGGGGTAAAGGGTTTCCTGTCCCGGCAGCATTAGGGCCAGGGAGGCAAGTGACTGAGGCCTGATTGGCTTGGTGACCCCAAATCCTACTTCAGGCTCCTGATGGCCTTCAGGATAAAAGACCAGCTCTTTGATAAGCCACTGAGGTTGGAACACAAATCAAAAGCAGGCTATTTGATGACATAAATCATGTAAATACCTCATTGTCAGAAAGAAAAGCCTTAGGGAGCCCTGTGTGTGGTCCTGCACCGATGAGATGTCGTCATCCCTGGGAAGGGATGCGGGTGCTGAATGGGTGTCAGCGTCTTCAGTTCCTCCATGGGAGATTCAGGACCTCTTCAGATTATCCACAGAGCCTCGCTGTCTGGGGAGGGGGATTCTGAGCCATACCTCAAACCTAGACACGGCTGTGTCCCAACTGATGGCTTGCCCCCTTGTCCCACCTGTGCTCCCTGATTTGAGTTACGTGCCTGGTCCTCTGGCTGCTGCTTCTACAAGTCACTTATCCCTTTGTCTCCATCTTAGCCCACTGAGTTCCCTGAACCCATGACACCCTCCTCTCCATCTTGGCCACACTACCAGATAGGGCCTTCACCTGGGCTGAATTAGGTCAGTCCTCTGAGAAGGAAGTCATCATAGGCCCCACGAGGGAAGCCAGCCACTGCTCTCCACCTCCTTGGGGGCACAGTGTCTGCACACACTGCTGAGAACATGGGGGCTGTGTGTTTTCTCCCCAGTCTATTTATTTATTCAATCATTGCATGCCACAGATGTTTGCTTTCATTTGGGAGAATGATCCAATGGTACTTTGCACTTTCTTTCTGTCTAGTGGCTTTCTCGTCAATGTGCCCAAAAGCCTGTCAAGAAGCAACCTAAGGGGTAGAGGTTTTCTTTGGCTCACAACGTGCAAGGGTGTAGTCCATCATGGTGGGGAAGGCATGGCAGAGTTAATGGTGACCCCGCATGTGACTGAGACCCTCACATCTTGAAGACTAGGGAATAGCGTAAAGGAACACCTGTGTTCAACTGGTATTTTATTTATACTCATTTGACTCAATTTAGGACCCCAGCCCATTGGATGAGGCTTCCCACCTTCAAGGCAGGTCCTCCTCCCCAATTAACCCATTCATTAAAAGCTCCAACCCCACCCCAAAGACACTCAGTAGTGAGCTTCAGGAATTAAATTGATCAACACAATGTTTCAAGGTCATCTTTCATTTCTCCTGTCTATTTCGTCTCATAGAGAGAGAGCTGAGTAGCTGGGTCCTTGCTGGTGTGTTCCCTCCAGAAATGATGCTTATTTTATGAGTTAACAAGTGTCAGAATCTGGCTTCTTGGAGAAGTCAGGGCGACTCAGCACAGAACACTTATTAAGCTGTGCTCCAGACAGCAACTCCTTCTTGCTCACCTTGATGGTCCTCCCCACCCCCCATCTAGTGCTCCAGCTAGGATGGTGTGAGGGAGTGAAGGGCACAGATGGGAGAGGATGGTGATAACAGTGATATCCTATGAACCTCCACGCTCACGCAGCTCTGCTTTGGGGTGTGGGTGACACAGAGCTTCCAGGGTAAGGATGATGGGGAAAATCCAGCTTCTCTCCTCTCTTTCAAGAGGTATGAGGCTTGGGTATCATCGAGATCAGGAATGAGAATGCCTTAGGCAGTCCTGGAGAAAGGGCATTGGCCACACAAGATGGGGCTGAGGTAGGAGGCCAGAATGGGGAACATGCTTTGAGGAGAGTTGATGGCAGGCTCTAAGATTGTCCTGAAATGCTTGGGGACTCAGTTAGGGCTGGTTGGGCACCATTCGAGATCTCAGGTCCATAGTTGATATGAGGTTACACATGATGATGGTCTGGCCCTGGATCCATGGCTATCTCCAGGCCGGCAAGGGCAGTGCAGTGAGGGGTCAGGGCAGAGCAGTAGTCTTCCAGGGCAGAGATGTGGGACCTGGAGCCTAGAATCAGTGAAGCTTTCCACATCTTTATGAAGTGTGGGGTATTAAGCACGGCACCTGCCACAAAGGAGTCCTGTGAGGACTGGTTTGATTAGGACAGTACTTGTCACACAGCAAAGACTGTATGAGACATTAGCAATGATGATGGGAATGATGATGGTGATGACAGTGGCAGGGATGGTAATGAAGGTAGTGGTGAGGATGATGATGATGGTTGTGAACAGGGATGGTGATAATAGTGATGGTGGTGAATGATGGTGATGATAGGTGTGAATGGTGGTAGTGATGGTGGTGGTGATAGTTGGGGATGGTGGTAGTGATAGTGGTGATGGTAGTTGTGAATGGTGGTGATGATGGTGGCTATGGTGGCAATGATAGCAATGAATGGTGGTGATGGGGATAGTAGGGATGATGGCAATGATGGCGGTTATGATGGTGGTTATGATGACGGTAATGATGACGGTTATGATGGCGGTTATGATGGCGGTAATGATGGCGGTTATGATGGCGGTAATGATGGCGGTTATGATGGTGGTAATGATGGCGGTTATGATGGTGGTAATGATGGCGGTTATGATGGCGGTTATGATGGTGGTAATGATGGCGGTTATGATGGCGGTTATGATGGCGGTTATGATGGTGGTAATGATGGCGGTTATGATGGCGGTTATGATGGCGGTTATGATGGTGGTAATGATGGCGGTTATGATGGCGGTTATGATGGTGGTAATGATGGCGGTTATGATGGCGGTTATGATGGCGGTGGTGCTAGCAGAGAGAGTGGAGATGATGATGGAATACTGGGGATAATGGTAACGATGGTGGATAACATCAGTGGTAGTGAAGTCTCCACCTATCCATCTGTGCCTTCATCTATTTACCTACCCAAACACCACTAAATACCTACATAATGTGTGTATGTGGGGGGGGGGGGGTCTGTGGAGCTCAGTACATGGCCTGTGAGGATGCGATACTGAATCCTTCATGAAAGAAGTCCTTAGCTAATAATTCTGAGGAATGATAATTAAAAAAAAAACCCTACATTTCTGCTCTATCTGAACAGGGGTAGCAGCAGAAGATAGAGTCCAGAGGAGGGGACCCCATGGTCCTGAGGGCAGGTGGGTGATAGCAGGTTAAAAAAAGTTACACTACGGTGGCTGGTGAGCCAATTTGTGGAGTTTGGATCCATCCTGCTAGCAAGAAACTTTAATGCAGGTCATAGCAGGTGAACAAAGTTTGAAGAGAGAAAGAAACAAACAAGAAGAAAGGCTTTATCTCTGTCTGCCACTGCGGCAGGATCACAGTCCCGAGGGCTCTGAGCAGTTTAGACTCTCTTTACCTAATGGAGCGTGGCAATAACTACGTGGGCGCCTATCTGGAAATCTTCCGTCTGAAGGATGCAGACACTGTCTTCCTCTCCAGGCGGGAGCTGTTTATCCAATGTGCCTTGGCATCAGCGTGGGAGCGGCAGAGGGACTCGGGGCTGGCATCGCCGGAATGAATCTGAGTCATTAATAATTCTCTCCCAGGAGGAGATGGTGGAGCTGATAAACTCCCTTGATGGTGAGATGCTTCCTCTAGCCCTCTGCAGGAGCTAAAGCCTTCCTCCAGTCTGCGTGACTCTAAGATTTGTCCAAGGACAGATTGGAGGCCCTGGGACATCCTGTTCCAACACTGATGCATCCCCTCTTCTCCTCTGAACTATGACAATGTGGCAGGTCATTTATTTAAATTGTCACTTGAGGGGCTGGGGAGTTGGCTCAGTGGGTAATATGTTTGCTGTGCAGGCCTGAAGACCTGAGTTCAGATGCCCGGGGTTCACATAAAAAGCTGTGCATGGCAATCCTGGCAGTGAGGATACGACAGGAGGACCCTGGGCCTCCTTAACCAGTGGCATCAGAGACTACAGGTTGAAAGATCCTGACTCAGAGAAAGATATGCTGAAGAGCAACTGAGGAAGACACACCCAACAGTGACTTGTGGCCTCTCCACCACATGCACACTTATTTGTGCACACTGACATACACATGTACATGTACACACACATGCCACAAAGTCACAAGCTACTTTCTCTAACTTTTTTTTTCTTGTATGTCTGGATCCTGTTTTCCAGAAGTGTATGTCACAGATGCTGAGGGCCGTCACCCTCTTCCTTTCCATCCAAACAAGACTTCTGTGAACTGGCCAGGGCCAGTGCTGCCCTCTGTCTCCCAGTGACAACAGTGGACATCTGAACGGCCAGGTGCATCTTCAGATAGCATCTCCTTGTCCAGCCACCACATTCCCCACTTGACAGTGGACATGTATAGAACTAAGGCTGGACATCCTAGGTGGACTGGAAGAGGGACAAGGGGTAATTTATCAGAGAGGGAGGGTGGCAGGAATGTAGAAAGCCATGCCACCCTCATCAAGGACAGATGGATCAGAGTGGAGCAGGTAGGAGACTATAGGAGCTGAAGTCTGAGCTTGTGGTCAGAGACAGTAGCACTTCCATAATGACCAGTACGGACAGGTGGACCCAACTAGAAAGGTCACTGCTACAGATGGGCTCCTGCTCACACCTTGACAGCTGTAGGGGCAGCCTCAGGGTGCATCTACTGGCAGATGGACATGTGAAGGTAAAGTTCATCATGGCAAGGGTGTGAATCACAACGCTCTGTACCTCTGAATGTGACCAGACAGCCTCTGAGGAACTCTTGACCACAGGACAGAGAGGCTCTCACGTTCTGCATTGGCTGTGGCCCAGGCCCAGTACTCCCTCCTGAATCACAGTTGCTGTGTGCCTTTTCCTGGGAACATGGTGACGAAATTCTATTCAGCCTAAATAAGGCACCAATGTTAGAGAAAGGGACAACTAATCCCCACCGCAAGCTTGCTTAGTGCACCAGTGACTGAATTACTTACAAGAACATGGGTGACTCAAAAACAATTGAAAAGCCTGCTGGAGCATGGTCAAAGACTCAGAAAAGCTGTGTTTCCAGAGATCCCTGAATCACTAGCAGACAGCTCTGCTGTCTGGTGAGAGTCTCCTTGTCTTAGCAATTGCTACTGCTTGTATAATCCTGGGGAGGGGCCTTGCGGGTCTTGTAAGTTTTAGGAGCTTCCTGGAGCTTTTAAGTATTATTTATTTCTTGTATCTTAAGGAGCTTCCTTCCTTCCTCCAGGAGGGAATGTTTAAATTTGGAGGAAAGAGCTATACAATGCCAACCAGGGAAGCAGCTGTCTTCTCTCCTCACAGCCTCATGCTGTGCACAGGCCTGGCTCACACAAGTGCTCTACCGCTTGTTAATGGTATGCACCGTTGGAGTCAGATAGGTTGGAGTGGATGCGGTCCAAAGCTTCTCTTTCTCCACCCCAGCTTCCCTGTGTCCTTCTGAGCACCTTGAGGTACCTTGGGTTTCCCTGCCTGATGCATGAGACGCCAAGTCAAAGGTTGGAATTCAGTCCACAGGACTGCTGGACCTGGCTCTCACCTATGTGGGGACACTTGGACCTATGTGGAGACTTGGGTGAGACACAGTGGTACATGTCTCTCTGCCTGCCTGGGGAGAATATGGTCACGTCTCTGACCATGTCCCAGTACTTAGGATGAAGTCTCTCCATGTTCTTCTCTGCTACAGGACCCACACAACTGCAGCATGTTTCTTCCAGTCTCTACCCGAATATCTCATCTCTCAGGCATTTCTTCTTTTTGCTGTTTAAAAAAATGGAATTGTTTAAATTAACAAGCAACATCAGATCAACACCTTCAACAGCAAACACCCAGCATCACTGGGCACAGGTAAACATTAACTGGTGGAGCTGAGAATAGGGACAGTTCCCTTTCCCAAGCAGGCCAGTTGTCAATCATGGCCTAGGAGTCCTGAGAAGACAGGCCTTCCTTGGGCCTTTTCTTCCAAAAAGGCCTCCATCCTCTGTGAGTCCCATAAGCATGTGTTCTGCAAATACCACTTGGTCCCAGTAGTAGGTGGCCACTCTGAAAGCACAGGCCTCCAGTCCCTGGGGAAAAGTGCATGGAGAATGGTGGACACCCAGCCTACAAGGCTTCAACACTGGCGCCTCCCAGTGAGAGACTTGGGCAGTATTTTTCCTCTCTTAACATTGGTCTGACCATGCAACTCCCCACAGAAGGCTGATATGAGCTGTATTTAATAGCTTAGTATTGTTGTTGCTAGAGCACACTGGTAGAAAGGAAGACACCACCCCCAGGGTCCTCCATTGTCGCAGGTGTTATCTGCAGACTGCAGGGCAGTTGGGCGGATGAGAGGCTCAGGAACATTTACCAGGTAACTATTGGAATCCAGGAAGGCAGAGAGGAAATGCTGTGGCAGCCCCCTGACGCTCCATCCCCCCACTCCCCTGGCTGGCTCAGCTACTGTGGAAGTAGGGGGTTGGGGGCCAGAGCCCAGGCTTCCTGGCCATTGTCTGTGTAGCGGATGCAGCCCTCTCCCCACCTCTCAGCCTCATGGGGGTCCTCTATTCCTGTGTATCTTGCTCTGTTCCTCCATTTTGTCTCTGCCCAGGTACCAGGACTGGCCTCTGAGGTGCTGCATTGCAGACTTGGGAGCAAATGCCCTGGCGTTTCCAGTGGCGTGTCCTGGAGTTGCCGGGTGGGTCCTGAGGTGGGTTGATTGAAACTGCTCTCTGAAGAACTTGGGGGTCACAGTACAGCTCAGTGTTGAAACTCAAGACAGGACCTCTTTGCATACTCCCCCAAGGCCATATCCCAGATACGGCTGGAGTGATGGGTGAGATCATCAGCTTCATGCTGACTAGACACAAGCAGGCATATGGCCCGGCCAGCCCTCCATCTGAAGAAAAGAAGCCACTACAGAGCCTTCCCAGGTGAAGCTCTGGCCTTGCCACACAGTGTTCAGGAAAGCCTTGTCCCACCTGGAGAGCAAGTTTCTAGAGGGCTTCCTGCCTCCTTGCATAGATAAAATCAAACTTCAGTTCTCCCAGCTGGCAGCTGTGTGGCTGGGCTGTGGCTCTCCCTCACCCTCTACAAGTCTTGATTATGTGTTAATGTTATACAGGCGAGCAGAGACTACTGTAAAGGTGTCAATGTGGACATCAGAACCCGAGCACAGAGAGAGCTCACTGACATGTGGGCACATGGCCATGCTCAAAAACAGTAGCTATTTCCATTCTATCAGACAAATTAGGCAGTGGATGCCCAAGGAAGTTATAGGAGGTGAACTTGGTTTAATTCCAGAGGAATGGTGCCAGGGAGCATACCCTTGAAGAAGCACCATGCAGTGTATACTGAGGAAGGCAAACACTACTGTTGCAATGTAGGTGCTCCCAAATCCTGCTTTGTGGCCCAGGAGGTCAGACATTGGCAGGCTCCTCAGAAGTACTCTCTGTTGTCAGAGTCTGGGCTCATGTGTGCCCTGGTCACCCTCTTGTTTCCAGTCCATAAAACCAAGGTCCCATCTGGTTTCACTTGGTCCAGCCACTTCCTTTTGTTGCTCCATTGGTGAGCTCAGTTAGCTCTTCAGGGGTTCTGTGTGATATGTTTATCACAGCAACTGATACTCAGCAGCTAAGTGACACATGTCAGTTAGTACATAGATGGATAGATGCGTGCATGCGTGAGTGGATGGATAGATAGATAGATGCATAGGTGGATGTATGGATGATGCATGCATGCATGGGTGGATGGATAGATAGATAGATGCATGTATGCATAGGTGGATGGATGATGCATGAATGGGTGGAGGGATGGATGGATAGATGCATGCGTGCATGGGTGAATGGATGGAAGGATAGATGCATGGGTGGATGGATGGATGGATGGATGCATGCATGCATGCATGCGTGCATGGGTGGATGGATGGAGAGATTCACGGATGGATTCATTCATGGATGAATTGGCATATGGATACATGAATACATAGATGGATGAATGAATGAATGAATGAATGAATGAATGAATGAATGAATGAATGAATTTGTTAGCTAGGATGTCAGGGATCCACTGCATCATTCCTTAGAGGACACAAGCTTATAGAACACAAAGCCATGGCAAAACCTCATGGAAATAGAATCGACTGAGTTTCTTGATGGACATTCACTGTGGGCTAAAAGTGAAAGGCCTTGGTAGCCAGCACAGGGAACAAGGAGAGCAAGCATCTGGTCACCTGGACAATTATTTCTAAAGATAGAGGGAATTTGGGGGTTAGAGTCATATGATAGGCATAAGCAACGTTATCCTTGGCAGTCAGCAAGTTACCAGCATGTGTCTGCTCATCACTTAAGCTTCAGGGGAACATGGCCTTTGAACAGCAAAGTCCTCTGAGAATGAGTTGCTGCCCTGTATCCAACAGGGTCCCCAGAGAGGGAGGAAGCAGGAAGGCTCCAAGCCTGGGAAAGCAACGGCCCCCTCATTCTTTTGCTGAAGCCTCATTTTTTTTAAAGGTGTTAAAAATTAATGAGCAAAATATTGAACTCTCAGCCTTGGCAACAGAAGGATAAACACAGGTGCACTTTGTCATGGTGACAGATTCAATGGCGTTCATCTCTAACAAGGCGGACATCATTGGAATGAGGACAGCAGCCATCAGTTAAATAAATAGCTGTGCTGTGGTGGGCTCAATAGCCAGCCAGTCTCAGAGCTGCTTGGGATGGGTGTTCAGTGGCTTCTGAACTTTGGGGCACGTGGGGTTCACTATGAGCCCTAAAGTGGGAGGAGAAATTCTGCTGCAGGAGCAAACAGGAATTGCATCTCTTCCAGAAAAGAACGGAGCTAGTTGTAGAACTTTGAAGTTTAGACTTTCCCCAGCTAAGTATAAAGAAATCCCACGTGCTTTTGATAGCACATCTACAAATTAATCATAGAGAAAGGAAATACAATAAAAAGAAAAATGCACCATCGTGTTCACCCTAAAGTTACATTTTCCAGAAACTTCCATATATGTCTCCACTCACTGGTTTGTGTATCTTATGTTTAATGACTGCACTGGGATCTTCTCATACATTCTGAGATGTGTGAGCTCTCACCATGGCCTGGGTAAATCCACAGGATATCTTCCACCCTTCCTCTCCAAGTGTGGAGATTGTGTGGGGTCAACACCTCATCATCGTGGTTTCTCCTTAGATGGGATAATACAGCACACAGGTCACAGAGGGCTGTGGTCCCTCTTCTGACAGGACAACAGGTACCTCCTTAGCTTCCAGATGAGGGATGCTCCCACCCTGGCTCAAGCAATTTTACCGTCATCCATCCTCTATATCTGACTCTTGGATTGAAGCAATAATGAATGGGCTTCTTTGAATGGTGTTTGTCATGTCGGGTTTTTAACAAACACGCCAGACTGAATGTACTCAGTTGGACATCCTGGCCAGTCCATCCAATTACCTGGCCTCATTATGCAATTCAGTTGCATTTTCTCTCACTTGGGGACTTTGCTGAGTGGGCATCCGTCCATGCCACAGTCCAGCAGCCCACACCAATATTGATGAGAGAGCACCATTTGATAGCCAAGAGAGGTCCTGCCTGGGGCTGCATATCTCTATGCTGTTCACCTCTGCTCCTCCCCAGTGTCCAGGCGGAGGGCAGAGTTGTCTTTGGATGAGGCATTCTAGCATCGACCTTCCTTCTCCTGTCTTTGGCTTAATTGAATTGCCTTCTCTCTGCCAATTCACCCCAAATCATGGTCAAGGACCTATCCTGCCTTAATGGCTGAAACCAAGTTGCCATGTCCACCATCTTTGCCCAGCTTCATAGTGGCACAATGTGGTGACCTGCGAGGGAGCAGCAGGGGACCAGACACAGGAAAAGGAGACAAGCCCCTCCTTGTCTCCAGACAAGTTCCCGCTGGCCTAGGGATGCGACTTCTGGCCAAAGCCATCTCCTCTCCCTTTGTTGTAGCCTCCAGCCCTCAGTGGGATAGAGGAGCAGCAGGAGGCTTAGCCAGCTGTCTTCCCGACTCCTTTAAGGATGTGATTACAGTTCCAGGGGCAGAGGTTCCCCTCTCCCAGTGTCAACACGTTCTTTCGTGTGTGTGGTTCTTCAGTCCTAATAGCCCACTGGCACTGGGTCAGTCTGTTTCCCGACTCTAGACACCCGGGAAAGAGAAAGGATGATAAAGAACAAGGAACAGAATGATGGCCTGCTGTGGCCTCCACTGCCCGAAAGCTGGTGGACACGCTGGGCATTGAGCCCGTGTTGCCCGCAGTTTCAGACACGCTGGAAAGCACGTGTTTGTGTCGCTTGTTTAAACCCTCCTTAGACCCCTCGCCCAGCTTCCTCTAATGAAGTAAGTGTTTTCGTTAGCCATCTGCGGACGGGAAGGCTGAGGTTCAGGCCACACAGCAGTGGTGGGATCTGAGCCTGGATGGGGTTGAGTTCTGCTTTTGACACTCAGCCAGCATGAAGCCTTGTCTTCCAGAGGCTTTGAAGGAGGAAGCAGGTGCTCTCTATGCGCCATGAACTCGGGAGCCAGAGAGCCTGATCTTCACTGGAGTCCAGTCGGCCTTGGCGGTACAAAGGCACAGAGATTTGAAGTCCTGAGGGCTTGAACGGAAAGCAGGGTTCTGAGCACTGCACCCTGCTGCAGTGTCCGACCTCTCGCCTTTGGACTTCATTAGTCTTGTTTTGTGAGCCACATTCTGCCCACAGGGTCTGCCTCCAGCCCACCTCTCTCAGCCAGTCAACAGCCAGCACCTCTAATTTGGGTTTATGTTGATACTTCTGTTGGCAATCTAGCAGTGAAATTAGCAACAATTAACCTTGAGAATAAACCAACCAACCCAAAGCACAAGTTTCATGTTTGCCAAGCGCAACAGACAGTCTTTCAACAAACCCCATTTGGGAGTTCTGGATGCTCCTAATGAGAAAAGAAATCACTGGTGACTTAAATAAATAGACTTAAGGGTCAAAAATAAATCCCATTTATTAAGTACACACGGATATTGGGCTGGGCACTCAGTATTCAACATTGACTTAGCTCTCTGAAAAATCCCTTTTAAAAATTGTGAAATGGGTTTTGTCATCATGCCCTTTAAACCTCCCCAACCACCCCCGGCATTAGAGCTGTAGAGATGGTTCAGTAGATAAAGCACCCACATAAAAGCAGGGTGTGGCACTACACACCTGTAACCCTAGTAACAAACCGGGGACACGAAGACAAGAGGGTCCCTGGAGCTCACTGGCCAGCTAGCCTAGCCTGGTCAATGAGTTCTAGGTTCTGAGACCCTGTCTCAAAAAACATGGTGGCAAAGCAATTGAGGAAGACAGTGGATGTCAGCCTCTCATGTATGCACACACCTGAACACACATGACCAACACTGAAATTTAGGGGTAAAGATAGATTTGAGGAAATTGTAGAAAGAGTAGAGGGCAGTGTGTGTCCTTCCTGCTACTCCCTCTAATGGCAACATCTAACATGACCACGGGGCAGCATCAAATGCACCGCACTGACCCTTGGCTCTTTGGTTCTCACCATTTTATACAATCTATTTGTGTTTATGAGTGTGTGTGTGTGTGTGTGTGTGTGTGTGTGTGTGTGTGTGTGTGTGTGACCACTGGCCTCCTTTCACAGGTGAGGAACTCAGAGTGTGGAAAGGGTTGGGACTTGCCATATTAATGCAGCCCAAAGGCCACCAATCCAAGTGTATTTGTTATTTTTGTGTCACTGACCAAAGCATCCAACAGGACAACTTGCAGGTTGGTGGGTTTATTCTGGCTTATGATTTCAGAGGGTCTCAGATCATCATGGCTGACATGATGGTTAGTCTTTATTGCCAGCTTGATGAGGATTAGAATCACCTAGAAGGCAAATCTCTCAGGGCATAGGTGGAGACCTTCCCAAAGAGATTTGGCTGAGGGGAGAAGACTCACCTCAGAATAGGTGCCTTCCAACAGACAGCCCATGTATGAAGCAGTGTGAAGAAAGTCAGTCCTGCCGGCTTGCACTGGATTCTTCTTCCTAAGCACATCTGTTACTGACTGTATCCATGCTCACTAGACTCCAGCTTCTTTGGCCTTCTAATGTAGACTGAATACTAGTGACTCTCCAGAGAACCTAAGACCTTCTGTGCCCAAATGGGACTGCTAAGGCATTTAGCCTCATGGACAGAGGACCGTTACTGGGCTACTTAGATCCTACTATGCAAGGCAATCTAATAAAATCTCCTCTGATAATGTATACACGGTCTGTTGGCTCTAGAGAACCGGGGAGAAATGACAGAACTTGGCAGCACACTGCAGAGGCCAGTCACATCAAGGTCAACCAGGAAGCAGAGAGCAAGGCCACAAGCAGGTGAGGTATACTCTTCAAAGCCCGGTTGCCCATTTCTGCCAGTTCAACTCCAGCTTCCAAAGGTGTCTCAAAATAATGCCACCATCTAGAGAACAGTGTTTGAAACATGAACCTATGGACTGGTGGGGAGGGGGCGCATTTCAGATTCAAATCATGATTTGAAGGGAGCAGGCAAAAGCATGCTGAGTGCTGCCATTTTTGGCTCCAGACTCCATTTTACCTGTAGGGTGAAATAAAGTTCAGGTTTCCAAGCCCTAGGGGAGCTGAGACCTTTCCAATGGCTGACCAACTTCCTCCCTAAACCATAGAAATAGTCGTTATGCACCTTTATTTCTCTAGAAACTGTTGTAGAATATTATTTTAGGATCTGTTACATTCATTTATGCTGTGGAACATTTGTTTAATGATGCAAAGATGTTGTATATTCTTTTATGTTGCATTTGTTTAACTCTGTGAAGCTGCATTACTTTGCCTGTCTAAAACACCTGATTGGTCTAATAAAGAGCTGCCAACAGTGAGGCAGGAGAAAGGATAGGCAGGGCTGGCAGGCAGAGAGAATAGATAGGAGAAATCTGGAAAGCAAAAGGAGAGGAGGAGAGGAGAAGAGGAGGAGGAGAGGAGGAGAGGAGGACTCTAGGGGCCAGTCACCCAGCTACACAGCAAGCCACAGAGTAAGAAGTAAAGAAATGATATACAGAAATAGAGAAGGATAACAGCCCAGAGGCAGAAGATAGATGGGATAATTTAAGTGGTGGGCCCCCCAAAAGAGCAAAGAGCTAAAGAATAAAACCAACCAACTACACAAAGCATTGTGGCTGTTCCTAAGAACAGAAGAAACAAATGAATCTGGTTGGTTGGACTGGAAGGCTTGCATTGTGTATCAGTTGACAATGATGGACACTCAAGGGAGGCCCTAATCTCTAAATCCTGATTGGTGAACATTGTGACTGTAACTTGGCAACAGATGTTTGTGATTTTGTGCTTGTAAACCCCACTTCTGCCCCTGCTCGGGGCTGTGAGGAGGAAAAGGCTCCCAAGTCCATGTCTTGCACTCCTGTTTGATCCGTGACCTGCTTATGTGGTTATTTAATAAAATCTTTGTCTCTTCTCTCCTTCCTCATGGCTCATAACAGGCTAGGTGTAACAGATCAAACTACAGTTGATCCTCCTCTCTAGGCTCTCTCTAGCCCTTTCTTCCCAGAACAGACTTAATATGGAAAGACAGCTTACAGATGAACGTAGCCCTTGGAAAAACCCCACCTACAGCTGGCAGTAAAAATGTCTTCTTGTGATTTATTTCTCTGAACATGACACTCCCGAAATGCCTCCCAGCTTGTGCTCGACCTTGATGGAGTCAGGGGAGTGGGGAGCCTTGTGCTCCAGCCTGAGGAAGTCGCTTTGAGTGTGTGTGGCTGCCTGGTGGGGATAGCCTGAGATCCAGGAAGACTCACTGGCAAACCCACCTCACCGTGAGGTCCAGGCACTGTGGCTAGATCATCACACCGCAGGAAACACTGTTGACATCTGATGGTTTCAATAGATAACCAAAAGAATGCACCATGGCCACTTGGGTCCGCTCACCTAGCTGTGAGTTTGAAAGGTGATAGAGCCGCCATGAGAATAAAGGAAGGAGCCTCTTCAGAGGCTGAGGAGATAGGGGTGTTCTGATGGAAGAAGGGAGGTTTCAGGGGTTCTGGGAGGGGTATACGCAATCAAAAGCCTTCATTCTGAGTGGGACTGGAAACTTCCAGCAAGTTAAATTAAAAAAAAAATCAATAGCATTTCAGGTGATTGTAAGTGAGGGGCAATTTGCTGAAGCTTAGAGAAATTAAGGGTGAACTCTGAAAAGGATCAATGAGCAATTACTCAGGCAGTGGAGGGGCCATTGCAGTGGAGGGTGGGCAGAGGAGGTGGGCAGCCTGGCCTCATTTAACATCAAAAGCACACAGTACAGCAAACTCAGAGAAGCAAGGCTCTGATGCATTAAGGTCCCATCTGCCAAGTTACCAGCTCTCTCTGCTCTCTCCCATTCTACTGTGTCCCTTCTCCCGGAAGGGACACATCCACTCTCCACTCAGTCCCAGCAGACAGAGGCAGAGGTGCGGACCTACAGCTGCCTCCATGCCAATCAATTCTGGGGATGTAATATCTACAATTTTCTGATTTGAAAGCAAAACCAAATAACCCAGAGGCATAATTCAGGCTGCACACAGTCCTCTTCCTCGGAAAGAGTACAAATTGATTCTGCCTTTTATAAGCCCAATTTTAGGCTGCTCATCGACCCTCCTCCATCATTTCTGAGTTCTTTTCTCCCCAATTGCCAAGGCATAATTAAGTCGGGCCCAGAAAGTCTTTTGCTTTGAGTTTTCACCTTTGTTGGCCGAGCTCAGTTTTTTGTGCCTGGAAAATACTAAGACTTCAGAAGCTCCGGGATGACCTTGGAAGTTTACAGGGCTGCTGCCCCCCACCCCGACCCTAACATCTCTGTTTCCAAAGTTAAAGTTGAGGGCTTGGAGATGCAAGTGTATCCACCTTTGCCTTAGTCTTGGATCTTCAGGCTCATCTCCAGTCTGGCTCTGCCAGGGCCTCTGTCTCAGGCTCTCTTGGCCCACCTTTACTTCAAGCCTACATTAATTGTCCATCCAGCTTGGAGTTCTCCAGGGTTACCACCTTGCTCAGACCGAAACCCACAGTTGGGGTTTAGACCACAGGATCTCCATCTTCAACTCAGCCTACAACCTCAAGTAGCTCCTCCTCCTGCACCTCTGCCAAGGCTCACCCCAACTCCCCAGCCGAGCACTCATCCAAGGGCCTCTCTCTGCCTCTGTTGCCACCTCGGCCTGTGGTCTCCTGCACACATGGCCCAGTCAAGTTGTTAAAGAGTCTCTGCTCTTTAATCTGAGTCTCATGGTGCGTATCCTGGCCCTAGCCTTCCTGCTTTCTGTCTGTTGACCTTAGGATCCTCACATGCCCCTTGTTGACACCTGGGGCTGGGGAAGTGAAAATGTGAGTGGCTTCTGACCAAGCAATTTTTGGCAACACTGGAGAAGAGATGCATCCTCCCTGAAGATCTTTCTCAGCCATGACATTTCACTCCTCCGGATTCAGCCTCTTTTTACACATGAGGAGGCCCAGGGCCCAGTGGGTCTAGGTCTAACTTAGATGTTCCCTCCAGAGCTGTTAGAACATCCACTCTGGGCAGCTCCAGGCTGCTGCTACGAAGCCTCTGAGTCCAGCCAGAGGATGCTTGGAGCCTGTGGAGACACTTGGTCCTGTCCATGATAAAATCTCACCACCACAAACAAGAGCTAGGCTGGTGCCAGGGACTAGCTGGGACTGAAGTTGTGCATGTCCTGCCGGTGGGCAGGGGAGGTTGGAGACAGAGTTACTCTTCTGCAGGCAGGGAAGTGGGTCTGGCCTTTTCTGAGCTCCCAAGCCTTTTCCCTAAGAGTGTCCACCAGCTCATTTCTGCACTGAAAATACTTTGCAGTTGGTCCTCCTCTCTGAGTGGCCTCACTTGGGAGGGCTCTGTAAGGAAACTGAACCCGGCCTTCCCTTCCCCAGTGAACTGTTCTAGGCACCACACAGCTGTGGCTTCCCAGGGCTGCTAGCCATGTGTTTCAGAGTGAAGCTACCCTGTCCTGACACCCTGTCCCCACCTAGGTGACCTGTTATGATGCTTGTAATTTTCTCTTCTCTTCTCTTCTCTTCTCTTCTCTTCTCTTCTCTTCTCTTCTCTTCTCTTCTCTTCTCTTCTCTTCTCTTCTCTTCTCTTCTCTTTCTCTCTCTCTCTCTCTCTCTCTCTCTCTCTCTCTCTCTCTCTCTCTCTCTCTCTCTCTCTCTCTCTCTCCAAGGACCAAACTCCCATCTGTGCTTGTCCCCTTGTGCTCTGAAAAGGTCCCTTTGTCCATGGTTAGGGTGACAGATGGACAGATGCTTCTCTTTTGCCCAGAAACATCCTCTGGAAGTGTCCAGTCAGCTGTAGGCAGATCCCCTCAACCTACATAGGGGCAGGTTCCTGTTAGAGGTGGCTGGGGCCAGGCCAAAGAGCACTGTCACCTGTGGGCTAACACATAACAGGGGCAGCTGATGCCCTGGGGGGCCCACACCTGCCCCATCATCCGCCCCTGTGCACAGAGATGGCAAACAGGAACCACTTGAATCCCATCAGCCACTGCTGATGCGAATCAAAGAGCGTGAGGGACCCAGCCCAGGACGGAAGCACACTGGTCATCCATTAGTTGTTATGGAAACTCATTACCCCAAGAGGTCATTCATCTGAAAATATAAACAATTCCCGAAAAGGTTTTTAGAGAAATTCATGGGTGGCTGCCGTAATGGTATGATAAAGCGGGGGCTGGACTCTTGAAGCCTGGGCCCACTGCTGCCAGGTGGGGCTCCCTACCCACCCCTGCAGACTTCTGAACAACAGCATGAGACAAGGACGTGGCCTCCAGAGCCTCGTAAGTCCTGCAGGTTTCTCCAAAACGCTGTCTTACTGGAAAAGAGGCATCAAAAGGCAACATGACCTTCAGGGGTCCCTGAACAAACTTCTCCTTTCAAAGTTGTACACAGACAAATACCACAAGCAATGTCCTTGACTTACAGTATGATGAAGTTATATGCTAATTTGTCATCGACAGTTATTACCACCATACTTTGTTGTATATGTTACTAATAATTAGCTGATAATATTTATTAATAGTAGTATTATGTGTCATGTGACCAGGCCCCAGTATCTCAAGAGCTGTGATTCTGATTGCAACCCTGTAAGGTAGGTTCCCACTTCCCCACTGGAGCATACGTTCTGTCTTCTGACATCTTCGGTTCTACTGAAAGCACGGCTGGCACTCTGTGCTCAGCCCATCTCCTTCTCCTCCTGTGTCTCCCTGCAGGTACCCACTGCACCCCTGTGCTTGTGGGCAGGGCGTCCACGCACTCCCCTGTGCTTGTACTGTGTCTTCATCTGGGTTCAGACCTAGACATAATTTCTCCCAAGAGGCTTTCCTGAACTAGGTAGAAAGGGTCAGGGTCTCCTTCAATGTGTGTGTGTGTGTGTGTGTGTGTGTGTGTGTGTGTGTGTGTGTGTGTGTATACACCTGTCCATGTATGTGTGTGTATACACACATACATATTATTTGATGTGTATGTGTGTGTCTCTGAGTATATGTATGTGCACCATGTGTGTGCAGGAGCAGCCCATAGAGGTCAGAGAGGCAACAGATTCCCCTGGAACTGGAGTTGCAACCAGTTGTGAGCTGCCATGTAGGTGCCGGAACTAAACCTGGTTCTCTGAGAAAGCAGCAAGTGCTCTTAACTGTTGAGCTATCTATCCACCCATAGTTTTTTTGAGACACAATCTTTCAGTGAAGGAGCTAGCTGATTAGACAAGGCTGGCCAGCCAGTATGCTCTAGGATCCTCCTGTTTCTGCCTCTCCAGCACTGGAGTGACATATGCCTGCCCCTGTGCCTTGATTTTATGGGCTGGGGGTCTAAACTGAGGTCCTCATTCTTGAACAATCAACAGTTAATGACTGTGACATCTCTCTGGGCGCTCAAATTCTATAGATGCTGACCTTTGGGATTTTAAAGTCTTGTTTTCTATGTGTCTCACCTTCTAGGCTAGGAACCCTTTGCAGGTTCAGACCATTTTTGTTTTGTGTTTCCAGAGTCAGGCACAAAATAGGCACCAAATAATTGTTCGATTTATTACTAGGAAAAAGGTTTCCAAAGGGCTAGATCTCTCCTGTCCACCACACATAAAACAATGTCTGATACACAGTTGGTATAAAATTCACATTTGTATGATGGCTGGGTGGATGATTGCATGGCTAGTGTCTGCATAGTTGGCCAGATGTTTGTGGGTGGATGGATGGATGGGTGGGAGAATGTGTGGGTGGGTGGATAGGATGAGTACATGGATGGATGGAAAAAAGGCGAAACAAAAAAGTGGGTGGTCCGTTGGTTAAATTGATGAATTATGTATGCGTAGTCAAGCACAAATGAAACGCTTGTTGTTGGAATAGATTGGATGATTGAACAGATGTTTGAATGCTGGGTAGTTAGATGGGCTGACCAATGGACATGGTCAGGTGGATAAATGGAAGAGTGTCAGTAAAAAGGGTTGGATGAGCTGGATCAGTGGGTGATTAGACATTGAATTGACAGATGAATTATGGATAGCTCATGCCCACATCAGTTTCCCTGGGCAGTGAACTCTGTACTGGTGTTTTAAACACAGACAAAAGACCGGAAGTGCTTTAAGAACTGACACCTGCGGGAAAATGAAGACAAGCCAATCGCGAGGGATGGAAGCAAACACGGATGGGATCCTAACAGAGGCAACCCTGGAGCACAGAGTTCCTCCCTAGAGGAAAGACTCACTGGTTTTGTAACTACCGTGAGTCAGCCATGGGTGCACGCTGTTCATGGGAAGGGAGCACCTTCCTTAGCCACGGGCCAGCCCTGGAGAGAAACTCAACCATCAGCCCTGGGATGTTAACACTGGCAGCCTCGGGGAAGGGATTGCTCTTGTTCCCAAGGCTGGTCCCTGCACCACTCTGATGCAAGCCCATAGCCCCTCCAGGACTGTAGGGCGATCACCAATTCTTGCCACTGCCTTGACTCATAGCTGTCACCGTTCTCTGTTACCTTTCCAAATCCTGCCTCCCTTGAGTAACACCTCTGCTTTCCAAGTGACTGGAGCCATGCATGGTTACAAGCTTGTTGCCCTCTAGTCCCCAAACAAGTGGCGTTTACAGTCTAATGGGGTCATTAGTATAACCTCTGACCCACAGAGCCCCAACATAGGATGCACACCCCATCCAAGTGGATCACTAGGAACAATGATGACTGGAGTGAGCCACTGGTAGCTCCGCCCCTGGCTTCTGTACCCAGGCACGTCCAGGTGAGGCCACAGCATCACATGACAGAGGTTTCACTGTCTGAGGAAAGGTGGCACTCTAACCTATCAGGGCATGATCTGTAAGCTGGTCCCTTGGGAACGCCATCTCTTCCCTCTATTGCATTGGCAACATCTTAGGACACACCGGGTGACAGACAGAACTGGTAAAATCCATATTCATATGGGCACTGCCTACCTCCTTTGCTGTAGGACTTCCTAGTTCTAAATGCCCATGTCCGTGTTTACCTGTCAGAGGTAACACTGTTACCTCTCTCTGCCCATGAGTCCACACATAATCTTACTTGGAGACATTTTTCTCCCATATAGAAATGAACGACCAGGCACACCATCCAGGACTGTCTGGAGATGCTTTTTGTTCACCACTCTATGTCAAAGTCTCTCTGCCTGGTGCTGCAGGTGCACTGGTGTCCACTTTATGTCCAAGCAATATGTTCTTGAGACAGCTTTGGTCCCTTCCCCATCCCCTAGCTGACTGTAAAGAACGCTCCTGTAGGCAGTTGCTGTGAGTTAAGGAAGAAGTATTGTATAGCCAAGGTAGAAATAATAAATAGCGTTTTTAAAAATATGCTGCTAGAGAAGAAATGACTGAAAGTCCCTGAGACGAGTATGTCCCAGGTGTCCAAAGGAAGATGTGAGCAGGAGGATGCCTTGGGTGTGACCACGAGTGCAGGGGACCCAATCGCTAGCTCTCAGTTCAGAATGATAGTTGATTTGTAAAAGGTGGAGTGTCTGTGAACCAGAGCTCCAGATTCTGAAGTAGACAGTGAGTAAGCTGTGTTACTGTGGAATCCCACCTCTCCCAACTCCCTGTTGGCTGCCGGAGAAAAAGCTGGCACTGCCTCTGCTCTGGGAAGTCTTGGGCATCCAAGGGTGGCACCAGGAAGGGAATGGCCCAGGCCTTTCTCCAGGGTCCTCAGCTGCAGAAAGCCAGAGGCCAGGAGGCTGCATCCACACAGCCCTCCACCCACCTCTACCCACAAGATCAATGTGCATTCCTGAACAGAATGCTTTACATTGGGTGGTGTGTATGTGCATGTGTATGCATGTGCATGTGTGTGCATGTGTGTATGTGTGTCACTGAGGCTCCATTTCTTATTTTTGAATCTGTAATTCATCAGTTGGGTTAAAGGGGACAGCCAGTGAGCCCAAGGGATGTGTCTATTTCTGCCTCCTCAACTCTTGGATTACAAGCACATTCCATCATGCCCAAATTCATTGGCTGTTTCTTAAAAGCAAGAGAAAAAGAGAGGTGGGAGTATTGGGAGAACCCACCTCCTGACCCCCAGCTCCTCTAACACTCTACCTGTCTTCCACCTCTCCACCCAGGCCATGTCTTCCCCTCCTGTCCATAGTTATTTCTGCTTTTCCTTCACTTCCTGCTTCCTGATTCTTCTCATCCTGGCTTCCAGTCTCTGGGCTGAGGATCCAAACCACAAATCACATCCTAGGGTGGAGCAGGGCCCTCCTGAGTGTACAGACAGCTGAACAACCAAATGCTGACCTGGATCTCCTCAGCTGGCGGAAAACAATCTTGTATCCAGAGCTATGAAACCCGACATCCTTTATCATGAGACCTTCGGCTCCCAAGATGGCTTGGCCATAACAACCCATCTTTGTTTAGTCTTTGAGGTTGTTTCTCATGAGAGGGGCAGCTGCATGTGACCATTCCTGGGTGCCTGGAGCCCACAGGGCTGTAGTCCAACGCCATAACCACCTCTGCTGGCCCTGATGACAGTGATGACAGACTGGACCACCAAGAATTGGGGACTTTGGGCGGTCACTTCAAAGCTTATGACCCTCTCAGCTGCAGCAGCCAGCATTGGTCTCACAGCTGCTTATACAGCAGGTTTTGGGAACCCACTACTTTTATATGTCCCTGGACAGAGTGGGCCAATGTGTCTTTTTGGTAAATATCAGCAAAAAGGTTTGGGTCACTCAACATCACTGGTAATGGTGTTAGCAGGAGGGCATAGTAGGCATGGATGCTACAGTCCACCAAGGCAAACTTGGAGACTGCTTCAGTGCAAATGTGTTCAGTGGACTCTAAACTCGAGCTTCATGTGTTCTCTCTGTGTGTATGTGTTAGCATGTGCACTTGTAGGTGTGTGTGTGTGTGTGTGTGTGTGTGTGTGTGTGTGTGTTTGCATGTAGATACCAGAAGTCAACCTCAGTGGCTTCCTCGGCTAGTCTTCACCTTGTTTTTAAGACAGCTTCTCACTGAGCCCAGAGCTCACCGATAGCTAGACAGGCTAGCCAGCAAGCCCCAGAGGTCTTCCTGTCTCCGCCTCCCCCGTGCTGGGGTTAAGCACAGGCCATGCCTGACATTTTTATGTGGGTACTAGGGATCTAGGTGCAAATCCTTATTCTTGATGCCAAGCACTGTATCAATTGAGTATCTCTCATCTCTCAGAACCCGAGCAAGGATGGGCCTCAGAGCCCAGGGTTTTATTGTAAGTGTGAGTAGTGAGGAGGGTGCTGTTCATTCACTCCACAAATACCCATCGAGCAGTGAACAGGCTCCTGGCTCTTCTTACCACAGCCGAGTCGGGCCCCTGGCCAGGTCTGCCGGGCTCTCCCGTCCTTCCTCCACTCTAGTCCCACTCATCCCACTGGGTCTCTCCCACTCCAACTGCAGCCACTCTGAACTTCTCGCTCTTTCTTAAAAGGCCAGGCCTGGCATGGTTATCACACGTCTATAATCCCAGCACTTGGGAGGCAAAGACAGGTATAACTCAGGGAGTTCAAGGCCAGCCTGATCTACATAGTGAGCTCAAGTGAGCCAGGGCTAAATAGTAAAAAATCTTTTTACTCCTCCCCCAAGGCCCTTTGCATCCCTGAACCCCCAGGCTGGACTTCTCTTCCTCAGAGCTTCCTGTGCTCTAGCTTTGAGTGGCGTCATCCCCACTCCGTCTCCTTGTCCCTTTACTCCGAGCACATTCACCATGTTTCTAATGTGTTTGCTTGGCTTGGGGTTGTTAGCTGCATGGAGACAGGATTTGGTTGTGAATAACTTAACCCTCAGTACTGCATCGTACCTGGCCTACAGCTGGTGCTTAATGAATTCTGGTGTAGTATACGAGTGCACCAAGCCCCACGGAGGATGTTGTAGGCAGAGGGGCCTTACACATATTCACAAAAATAACTAACCACAGCAGGATGAGTGCTCTGAGTCTGGGACCTTAGACCATTCAGCCATCGACACCCAGGCATGAGGCCTGGAGGAAGAGGCATAATCTTCCTGAGGAGTCAGTAGGGTATGTAGGCTCCTCGAGGATTGAAATGGCTACCCAGGTGCTTTAAATGCTCTAGTCTTCTGGAAGCTGGCCAATGACCTCCCCATCAGACCAACAGTTCCTCAGGCAGGCACCAGTTACCCAACACAAATGTATGCATGGGTCAGCAGAAGCCGTGTGTTAAATGCTTATAGCCCTGTCTGCCGATAGGCTAGACCTGGGGTGTGCAATGACCCTCAGTGCAACAACTGCTGCAGCAGAGGATAGAATCTGCCTCCCACGGGAGACATATCACTGCCTCGTGCCTCACAGGATAAACCAGTCAGCCAGCTCTCTCACCGGGCCCAGGATCCCTGCTCCTGAAGTCAGATTCACCTTAAGCAGGCTAAAGAAATAGGAGGGTCAGTTAAACCTTTAATGCATGGACATACTTCCTTTCCCAGAGTTCCCATGCCCTCGAGCAGCTGTTTGATGCCACCCGAGGCTCTGTTGAGTCGCCCACCTTTGGTATAACTTTCTCTCTTTTCTGTCTTTCTTTTGGATGCTGGCTTGAGCCTTGGACAGGCTTCTTAATGGAACGTTGGGCTTCTGTATTCTTTCTTTAAAGCTCCTCTCCCCTCCAGGTGGCTGGCCTCTAAGCCAGCTTAGCTCAAACCCACAGTTCTTCCTGCCCTCCTCTCCCACCTCCAGACGACCGCTGTAGAGTTGTGCTTTCTCATCAGGCCTGCTAGCCCGCAAATAACGACATGGAGACTTAATATTAATTATGAAAGCTCGGCCTTAGCTTAGGGGCTTTTTCTCCCAACTAGCTCTTATAACTTAAATTAACTTGTCTCTATTAATCTACATTCTTCCATGTGGCTCAGTTACCTCTGCTCTGTACCATATGCCCCGACCTCTTCAGAGTCTCTGGTGAAAAACCTCGCACCTAAATTACTCCTCCTCTTCCTCTCTCTCTCCCCAGAAGTCCTGCCTACCCTCTTCTGCCTAGCTATTGGCCATTCAGCTCTTTATTAAACCAATCAGAAGGTGCCTTAGAGCCGGGCGGTGGTGGCGCACGCCTTTAATCCCAGCACTCGGGAGGCAGAGCCAGGCAGATCTCTGTGAGTTCGAGGCCAGCCTGGGCTACCAAGTGAGATCCAGGAAAGGCGCAAAGCTACACAAAAGAAACCCTGTCTCAAAAAACCAAAAAAAAAAAAAAAAAAAAAAAAAAAAAAGGTGCCTTAGGCAGAGTCACATCTTTACAGTTTACACAAATATTGTGTAATTTATACCTCTGCTGAGAGGTATGTTTTGGCTTGCTTACTGTAGGTTTAAAAAAAAAAAAACTCTAATAAAATTGTCCTTGAGCTTCCTTTTGAGTCAGAGAGAGGACCCTGTTTCCTCCAGTGACACAATGTATTCATCCACGGTGACCCAACAACCAGCAACTGTCTGTCACTCTCTTGTCACATGAGCAAATACAGACATGAACATATGTGGAACTGGAGAGACAGCTCAGTCAGTAAAGCATTGGCCTCCGTAGAGCACACGTGCACGCATGTACAATCCACATGTGCTCACACACGTGTGTATACTCATGTTATGTTCTGAATGGCATTCAGCAGACTTACAGAGCTCATAAACCTGATGACTATTCCTGTGAGCAGGAGGATCGTGGCTGTTGCCCTGGAAGATGGGAGACCTCTGGCGCTGACCCTGCCGAGTTCTCGGGCCAGGGAGTTTCAAACACAGGTTTGTTCGGAGTGAGTGGCTCACTCGGGCTAAGCTCTTCTCTGCACGCCTGTCACACATCCGTGCATCTGTAAAGGATGGAAGGATGGAATACTTGGTGGCTGAGGAGAACAGGGGGTTCCCAGTGAAGACGGGGGTACTGTCCAGTCAGAACAAGAGCTTAATGCTTCCCCTCCCCTCTGTCCTCGAACCCTACACGGGCATACCTTCTCTTCTTAATATTTTCTCCATAGACCACCCCCCACCTGAATCACTTCATGCCAAAGGGACCTCCTCAAAGCCAGGTCTAGAGAAGAACCCCTGAGCAGTGCAGACCCCCAAAGTCCTGGAAGTTACCTGGCTGGAAAACATTGTATTCTGGGGACAGGTTCCGAGTACAGAATGAAGAGACCCATGAACGGGGCAGGGTAGCATTCCAGCCAAAACGATTTGAAGACAGTGTCTTGGCCCTCAGGGAGTCACTTGAGTCTCTTCTCTACCCTACTCTCTCTGACAGTCTCATGTGGCTGGCCAGCCCCTTCCTTCCTGTCTGTCTGTCCATCTTTCCTAAGGACTGAACCTAGGACAAGTGTTCTGTCACTGACCTACCTTCTTAGCCTTCACTCTGAAAGAGGATTGCACTAAGTTAGCAGAGCTGCCCTTGAACTTGGCAATCCCCCTGCCTCAGCCTGGAGATTACTTGGGATGATATGCTTTCCCTGACAGGCCATGATACAATCAAGTCAATTCCTGAGGACAGACAGCCATGGCTGGTAGCTGAGAGAAGCAAACAACTTGGCCAGTGTTTTTGTTGGGTGAACTGGGGGGTGAGCAGAGAGCAAGCCACAGCCCCTGTGGGGAGTACTGCTTAGCCCAGGACCAGAGACTCATTAAATTCCCAATTAGATCTCCCCACCTCACAGTGACTTCTGCTTAAACCCAGAGGAACTAAGAAGCCTCGGATGTTCTCAGGCACGGCTGCCAGGCACGCTCTCCTTGTTTATGCCAGCTCCTCCATTGGGGTCAGACATTTGCATCTTGAGGGCTTTCTGGAGTGGTCAGGCTCCTGGGCTGAACAGAACTGCTGTGTCACGCCCCCTGTTTCACTGGGCCTACTTTCAGGACGGCCTCCTCTCATACTGTCCCTGCAAGCATCTTAATTTAAGTTTGTGTTTAGGCCTGGCGCTTTGAAGGAAGAGTTAGCATAATTTTAATTTATACTATCATGAATCCAATTTGCTAGTTCAGGCGGTTAATAAGGTTGGTTGCTGGAACTGCACGCTCCTGTTGTCTCCCTGTGGGTCTGGCTGTTCCTCACTAGGGCAGGGAAGGAGTGAGCAAAAAAGTGGAGGCTACCAATGCGGACCAGCAAGGCTGAGCAGAGCAATGGCTCAGCCGGAAGTCTGAGGGTGTTGAAGGTCTGAGGCACAGCGGGCTTCATCGCAGCCCAGCAGATCTGTCTGCCAACACGTCAGTCTGTCCCAGCCTGTTCCCTCAGCATATGAAGTTTTGAAAGTATTAAGCAAGAAATGGAAAGGTGAGTAAGATGGCTCAGTTGGCAGTGTGCAAGTCTTGAAAGCGTAAGGACCTGAGTTTGGATCACTGGCACCCATTCAGAGGCTGGGTGTGGTAGTGTGATCTGTAACCCCAGTGCTGGGTAGGAGAGCCAGAGACAGCAAGTGTTAGGGCCTTGCTGGCTAGCCAGTCTGAAAAAAAAAAAAAACAGCAACAACAAGCAAGCAAACAAACAAAACCGTGGTGGAAAGCAATAAAGGAAGATACCCATCACTGACCTCTGACATCCACATGCACACACAAGGGGCTAGTATTCCCATGTTCGCATGCATATACGGTTGCAAGAAAGGGGGGGGCTAAAGGAGAGGCAAAGAGTCATACCAACACAACACAAACCCCAGCACTTGGGGTAGGTTCCCCCAGGTAGGATGAGGACTGCCCAGACAGAGCTGCTTGTCCCCACCCTGCCCTGTCTTCTGAGTTGACAGCTGGGGAGCCACGCATCCTTTACCACATTGTTTTCACTTGGGTAGCATGTTTCACAGTTTAATTCTGGGGTAGAAAACAATCGATGGATTGATGAAGACCGAATGCCCTTGCCCATTGAGCAAAAGCCTGGTGGAGCTGTCTTCACCACAATGATAGTAACATTGTGGGCCATTGATTCATGTGGGTCCACTCCAGAATGTCTGCATTGCTCACGGTGTTTGCTATTTCCCAGCCTTGTTTCTAGACCTGGGATATAGGCTCAGTAGGTAAACCTTCCTTCCAAGCAAGCACTAAACATTACTTAAAGCTCTGTCTGTCTCTGACTGGTGTGACATGCTCACACCCAACAACCTCAACTGATAAGAGTAGAAGCCTGACCAGGAGGGTTGTGTGCAATGAGGACCCACAAAAGATTGGCAAGAGCCAATCTGCCAGCCAGTCAGTCAATTGGTACATATTACCAAACATCCCATCAACATAACTACCCCTCCCCCAAGTCAGTTCAGCCCTGAGCCTTGTGCTGTGAAAAATCTCTATTACAGGAGATTTCTCTAGTCTGAGACTCTCCAGCATCAGGACGACTCAGTCATATCAAATGGGGAAAGGATTTAAGGCATGGTCAGATAGATGCAAGGAGGAAGAGAGTTTGGTAGACAAATCAGCAGAGGCTTCCAGGGAAAGGGGATGAGAAGCTAAACAGTCGGAGGACAAGGACAGGGGAGGGGCCATCTGAGGTGGTAACCTGGCTCTGTCCACATGGGTAGACCTCACAGGTTCTTCCATGACCACTTCTGAGCCTGTCTCCCAGGGCTGCTGTTGGGTTCTGGTAAGCAGAAAAGAGGCTGCAAATTCTCAGGGATACCATGAAGCAGTGAAGAGTTGGGGAGATAGCTGCCAGAAAAGCACAAGGAGCTGGGTTTGATCTCCAGAACCCAAGTAAAAAAGCTGGTCATGGTGGCTTGTAATCCCAGCTCCAGTGAGGCAGGAACAGGCAGACCCTTGGGGCTCACTGGCATGTGAATTCCAGGGATGAGAGACCCTGTCTTAAAAAACAATAAAGATGGCATCTGAGGAACAACACTCAAGGTTGTAGACATACACACACAAGAAGAGGAGGAGGAAGAGAGGAGGAGGAGGAGGAGGAGGAGGAGAAGAGGAAGAAGAAGAAGAGGAAGAAGAAGAAGAAGAAGAAGAAGAAGAAGAAGAAGAAGAAGAAGAAGAAGAAGAAGAAGAAGAAGAAGAAGAAGAAGAAGAAATACTAGGCTGTAGCTTGGGTGGTAGAATGATGACCCAGCATGTACGGGGCCCTGAGTTCTATCCCTCAGAAAAAATCCCCAATTAAAATAGAGTTGGTGGTAGACAAGATAAAGTTTGGGTAGGAGAGGAAAGTATCCAGAAGTAGGAATGTGTAGCCAAGGCCAGCCCAATAATCTCTCACTGAGGTGTTGGGGTATCTGTGGAGGCCCAGGCCCCAGCTGCAACCCTGCAGGCTTCTTAGCAATTAAACTGGTCCATCAATCACCTGAGTGGCTGCCCACACACCCCTAGCTCCCAGGCGGGCTCCAGGGTACCTGTCTCTCCATAAACAAAATTCCACCACTGATAATGCAAACCCTCCTCTGCCTCCGTATATTGCTCTGACAGCAATCCCCGGGCTGAGAAATGGCATGTATAACTTTCTCCTTATTAGGCAATAAAATACCCAGAAGTGTTCCTGTACGCAGAGCAATTCCATACGTGTCAACTGCGGCTTCACAATAATCTGAAATTATTCTTGCCTTTGCCACAAACTGCATAAAGCTTGTATACTTTAAATACAGACTTTGGGAATACAGAACTCACCAACAGTGCCACCTTTGCACGTACAATTTAAAGTGCAAGAACTTGACAGTGGATCTAGCAGAATGAGGTGGGTTTTCTTCCAGATTTCTTTGTGTTTGTGGTCTATTTACAATCAGTAACATGCTCAAAGTGTAAGTTTACAGCTCTATAAATTCTACTATATCCACTTAGCCACCAACCTGACCATGGGTCACTATTGTGCCCCACCTTACGACGCTGCAAGGCAATGTTCCGGTCAACAAGCACGACTGAGCCAGCAGAAAGCCTTCTCCCCTCCCTAGTTCATCACCCCTCCTCTGCCGATCCCAGGCAGACAATATTCTGATGCCAATGTGATAATTAATTCTGTCTGCTCTTCACCTTCCTCAAAAAATACAGCTGTGCTTGCCTGCATCTGGATTCTTCTTCTCAGCATAATGCTTACAAAGTCAGAGATTTGTGTGTTCTTGCTAACATTTCATCGTATATCTGCCCCTTAATCTACTTAGCATCCTACAGTTATGGCCATCTGAGCGTTTATGGATGAACCCATTGCTAAGAACACTCTTCTGTGGGCCTCTATTTTCCCCCAAGTAGATCTCCAGGGTGGAATGGCTGGACATGTTGTTAAGATCAGTGGCAAAGTTCCTAAGTGTGGGTGCTGTTTCCCCCTCTTTGGTTTCTGAGAGTTTCTACTGCTCCCTGTCCTGGCCAACACTTGGATGCAGCTTTTTAATTCTTGTCACTCTTGTGGGGATGGAAGGACAGCTTCTGAGGTTCCAGTAAGGGGGAGAAGTGGGTTTGTCACCATGTTTCTGGAAATTGGGTTAAAAGCCTGGGCTGGGCAGTGGTGGCACACGCTTTTAATCCCAGCACTCGGGAGGCAGAGCCAGGTGGATCTCTGTGAGTTCGAGGCCAGCCTGGGCTACAGAATGAAATCCAGGACAGGCTCCAAAGCTACACAGAGAAACCCTGTCTCGAAAAACCAAAAAAAAAAAAAAAAAAAAAGCCTGGGTTCTAGCTCCGACACCCCTATTAAAGGGACAAATCATGGTCAAAAGCAGAGAAAGGGGATTTAATCAGTGTGGCCATACTGGGACAAGGAACGAGCAGACTCACTGATGATCCACCTCTACCCCAAGTCCATCTTTGTGTTCCTGCCATGGGGTTCAGGGTCAAATGGAGGAAGAGAGGTCAGTGTGTGGTCCTGCCCACCTCATGGTCTCAGCCCCACTGCAAGGCTGTCTTCCAAGTTATTAGAACTATGTGAACTCTCTTTCTGGGAAACAGATCCTTCCTTGGGCTGGCCCTAAGCTTCAGCCTTTCTCTTCCCCAGAAGACGATTCCTGGAGAATTTTTTTAGTTATTTGGGACCTGCTGTTTCCATAGATAGCCTGAGAGCTGAAGGGACAGACTCAAGAATCTCTTTAGGATGTCTGCACTTTGGCCAGGATGGGTGCAGTTAGGTTTGGATATTCCCCCAGGCAACTGGGGGGACCAGTTGGGAAGATCTGATGGGCCACTGAGACAGAAGTTCCTTTAGGAAACTCAGCAGAAATTCTGAAGTGCTCTGCAGTACAGACAGGAATGGCAGGGCCGTCTTCGACTCTGAACAGCCTGGGAGAATTCCTGTGCCTTCAAAGTCCTCCACACTGAGGGATCAAGCTGGGATATGGGAAGGGATGGGTTCACTCTTCTCTAATTTCATTCCTTTTCATTGACTCATGTGTCAGAGTCACTCAGCCTCATCCCTGTCCCCTATCCCAAGACCCAGAATTGGATCCCACAGCCCCATAGCCAACTCCTAGAGACCTGGATGCCTCATCCTTTATGTCCTTATTGCACGGATGCATTTGTGGAAAGTAGGTCTCTACTGACTAAGATGGCGGCCTCCTGGCAAGAAGAGCATCGCATTCACAGTGCAGGAGGCTGTCGTGAGTGACAAGATCAATGCAATAGCTCACCCAGAACAAGCTCTATAATGGCAGATACCTTTGAGATGCCAGGAGTCTGTCCCTGGCTCCAGCCACATGGGAGGATGTCAAGCTTTGACTGTCCCTAGGCACAGGGGAAAGGTCTGACCGTAGGCCTGTCTCCAGACTACTGTGGAGGGCTGTGGCTTCCTTCTGCTCTCAAATGAGACATCCCATGGCCTTCTTCAAGGAGGTATCCAAAAGCCCTCCCACTTTGACCTCAGTGGCTACCACCTCGGCTCTTAGGAGCTCTTCTCTCCTCTCCTCAGCAGAAGTTGGAGGCCACTCAGTTCTCCCTGCAGAGCAGAGAAAGCACAGGATGTGGTCGACCAGATGGATGCCTCAGTTGCACTGGTAGTGACTTCTGTGCCTTGCTCTTATTATGAGGACACCTGAGTGTCTTTTCTTATCCTCTCACAGCCAGCTGAGTTTCCTTCCCTGTGACATGGCTGTTCACATCTTTGACATTGCACATTCATGCACCTTGGGGCTCCTTGAAGGAGGCCATGGGGAGTGGGCTTGAAGTGGGGAAGGGGTCCTTAAAGCGTTTGCAGGAATCTTGGCCCCTAATCCTAGCCTGCATACAATTCTTTTTGCAGTCTTTATGAAACATTTGACTACCTTCAAGTGTGCCTTCCTTCTGGAAGAGAGGTTGGGTCAGGTCATCCTAAGAATTGATGTATCTCTGGTTATCACACAGACAGTGTGGCTGGCAGTTTGCTATCTCCTGAGAAGGAAATGGACCTGTGCTTCAGAAAAAAGAATTTAATTTAGATACTGTGGACGACTTCCTGATGTCTCAGGATATTAAATTCGAGAATGAATGAGGGAGTCCAAGGCAGAATGTCTTTCTAATGCAAAGACCTTTGAAAGCAAGATGACTCATTTGTTCTCCTGGGGAATGTTTGGTTCTGGCAATGAGCTGGAGTTGGAACCATTTTGGACTTGGGGTCTTTGCAGGGCTCCATATGTGATGTGGCCAGCGGTGTCTGTCCATGGCAGAGTGCTGTCTCATCCTGGGGCTGTCCCATGCTCAAATCCCAAGACTTGGCTCATTATGAATGTTAGGAGCAGAGGTACTGTCGGGTCTAACTTAATGAATTACTGAAATTAGCATTATTGAAAAGATGAAGCACAAGGGGAAATGCTGATTTTAATCAATAGTTCAAATGAGCACAAGAAAGATCATCAGAACTCGGCAAAGTCATCTAGAAAGTTGACAGCTACGCTGTACACCTGGCCTTTTCAGGGCTCAAAGTGTTCCGGGCGTGAAGCAGCATCCGTTCTGAGCCCCCGCTTTGCTGCTAGTGCCTCTTCTTGACAGACGTCACTGACGGCTTCTCACCTTCATTACCAGCACACAAGTGGCATTTTTCAGGGCTCTTAACAACTCAGGGTCCAATTAGTAACATTCGTTGCTAGTGCACAGAGCTGACCTCTTGTTTTGCAGAATTCTGGAACATTAGCAATTGGAAGGAACTTGAATTATCTAATATGTCCTTCATGATTTGGGGAGAACCTACCAGAAAGCACAGATACCAGCTACCAACAGGCCCCAGGATGGAGACAGGAACCTGACTTAGCAGCTGCTTCAAAGTTATTTCACCAATACATCTTCCTGGTAGTTGGACTAAGTCACCATATTTTCCATAAATGACTCTAAGAATTTCCTGGAGCCTTTGTGCTTGGAGGAGCAAAGTGGACCATTGGGTGAATCACTTAGAGTCCAAGGCACTTGAGTACCCTCCTGGGGATGTTGAGATACATTCCCAGGACAGTTGTAGCCTCCACTATTATGGAGAAAGCACAAAAAATAGGGAGCAGAGAGACCCCTGAGCCCACTTCATCTTCAAAATGCTCTGTGGAGATACAGGAAGACTCAGGAAACATGCTTGGCCAGGGCACTTTCCCCGTGTGTGTGTGGGGTGTGTGTGTGTGTGTGTGTGTGTGTGTGTGTGTGTGTGTGTGTGTATGTGGTGTGTGTGTGTGTGTGTGTGTGTGTGTGTGTGTGTGTGTGTGTGTGTGGTGTTCTTGTGTATGGGGGCTGTCCCCACCTGTGTATAGGCCAAAGAGGATAATCTTAGTTATTGATCCTCAGAAACCATAACTTTTTTTTTAAAGATAGGATCTGACATTGGCCTGGGATTCCACATTCCATTAGGCTGGCCAGAGAGTGAACCACAGAGATCTTCCTGCATCTGGCTCCCCAGCACAAGGAAGAGAACACACCATCATGCATAGTATTCTTGCATGGGTTCTGGGGGTTACACTCAGTGTCTAATGCTTGTACAGCAAGGACTTCATCACCAGAGCTGTCTCCCCAGCCTCCAGGGTTTTGGGGTCTTGCTACAGTCACTGGAGGTAAAGATCCATACCCTAAAAACACAAGATGGGGTTCGGGTCCAGGGAAGCCAGAGCAGAGCAAGGGCCGTCTGGTTTCTTTGTACTTTGGGGTTCATGTGTAAGGTGGGGTGACTTTCAGGGGTGCTGTGCTCTGAAAGAGTTTGTCAATTCCTACTAGGCACAAAAGGGACACAACACAGCTCTGTCCCACCAGGGTGCCCAGGATCTCCACCCCTCTGATACCTGGCACCCATTCCCTCTCCTGGAAAGATGAGCATGCTAAGAGCCATCTTGCTTCTGCTCAGCAGGTACCTACTGAGGCTGGTCATGCCCATAAAAACACTATCTGGTATGCAGCCTTTTCTGTGGTCAAGAGTTTACTTTTGTGAGGAAAACATTGTGTACTTATATAAATCTGTAAGAGTGGTTATGATGAGGCATAGCAGTGGACTGGGTGATGGTACCACACAGATACCTGTGACCCGAACTTGCTTCCTCTGGTAAAGCCAACGTCATCCTGCAGCTCCTTAGGAGAGAGAAACAAATTGTTCCCGGAAGACTTCTCTGTGATTTATTGATCAGTGTTGTGGAAACCAAATTAATTGCAAAATGTTCTATTGAGTAGCTCGCCTCCAGCATTGAAGATTCTGGCACAGGGAGGTTGGGAGAATGTGACAGGGGCATCTCTCAGAAGTGGTCTCTTCCGGAAAGAAGCGAAGCCCACGCACTGGGGCCTGGTTGATGGGCTGAAGGGTCACATGCTTGTCTGCACAAACCAGCTGTCTGAGTTTCCAAGGGATCAGAGTAGGAACCAGGCTGTGGACATGCTGCTTCTCCAGTGTCCCCACATCGTGTGACTCTGGGCGGATGTGTTGGCGTGGCCTGGTGTGTGTGTGTGTGTGTGTGTGTGTGTGTGTGTGTGTGTGTGTGTGTGCACCTTCATACATCTGTCTGTCTGACCAGATCCTCTGGGCTTTGGGAAAGAGGGCCTTTCTGCTGTTTAGCCTCTGACCAGGGTGGTGTGGATCATGACTCAAACACTGCTCCTCAGAGGATAGGATCTCCCTAGGCCAGAAATATGGGACCCTTTTTAGCAAATTTGAGTCCCCATGATTAGATCTGTGTTGAATGCTCCCTCCAGCTCCCAGGGTCACCCTGCCCTCCCTCCTCACCCCTGTTCAGCCTCCAAGCCTCTTCCTCCAGCAGTCCCTACAATATAGGAGGCCCTTCGCACTGACTTCAAAGGTCTGTTCCTTAGGACTGGTTCCAGCCCTCCATCGGGAAACCCTCCATGGGTGGGTTCTCAGCTGAGGCTAAGACGCCAAACCTGCTCATCGTTCTTGCTCCTAGCACTTCCTACATCCCCATGAGATGTTGACCAAACCCCTCCCCATGCACACACATTTCCTATTACACTGACCCCAGGAAACAAGGTAACCTGAGTTCCCAGGTACCCCAAAAAGAGTAGAGATTAGGTTATGCAGGGAGGGCAGCACCTGAGGCCCCACCATACTCATCCCTTTGGGGTGGATGTGTAAAGGCATCAGTTTCAGACCATAGCAGTCTTCCCAGAAGTAGCCGGTTCTGGGCTCCTCACCCCACAGGCTCTCTAGAGACTTAGTTACTGCAGTTACTTAGTTATAAGCAGTTACATATACTTGCAGAGAGCTGGGACCTTGTGAGGGCCTCTGGAGACCTCCTGAGAGTCTGTGAGCCTTCCTCTCCCTCCACAAGGACCTTGTGAGGGCCTCTGAAGACCTCCTGAGAGTCTGTGAGCCTTCCTCTCCCTCCACAAGGATCTTGTGAGGGCCTCTGAAGACCTCCTGAGAGTCTGTGAGCCTTCCTCTCCCTCCACAAGGACCTTGTGAGGGCCTCCCGTAGTTTGTCATAGGCACTCTGCTTCAAGACAGCCGTGGTCACATCTAATCTGAAGGCAACAGCCACACAGCTGAGGGACAGGAGAGAGGGAAGCACAGGGACGAGGACAGATGGCATGGAGTTGCTGATTCGGTAGACACGGTCATCAGCCCTATTCTTCCCATCATAAGAGGCCCTGGGTGACAGGGAGCGTCCATGCAACACCCGCAGCATATCCCTTCAAAGAACAGAGCACAGGGAAAGGCTGCTTGGCTGAGGTGTTAAAGGAGGACCAGATTCGGGATGAAAGTGTACCTCGGTGGCCACCGGAAGGCCACACGTTACACACAAAGGACATTGGTAGAGTCAGAACAACTGAACTGTCCTCTCTGAGCAGGACAGTGGCAAGTGTCATTGGAGCTGGGGTTTGGCACGTCAGGTCAGAAAGAGGGGGGCACCCTGAGGACTTTTTATCTGTTATGGTATCGCCAGGGAGCACCATGACCGTGGGGAGAAGAGAAGTAAATTGCATTCCAGTGAACTTTCTGGAGAGTTGTATGCTAAGTCCTTCAGCACAGTGGACACTGGCAGGTCATCAGCATGGTTGGAATCATCCAGATAGCAGGCTGGCTATGGGTTCTTGTGGACCATGACCTGGGAAAAGTTAAGGGAAAAGGCAGTGTGGTGCATTCAGTGTCGCCGACACTCTCTGGCCACAGCATACTTCCTTTCCACTTAGCCTATCGAAGGTCTCTTCCTTATGCAGATGTCAGAACTTGCCCACCTCTCGAGGTTTGGCTCCATACTTGATATTACTACACCATGAGGTGTCGTCAAACCCACACACATCTCATCACTCCAAATTGTGGGACCACTTCTTGTCCTACATGGAATAATCGCAGTAGGCAGTCGTAGCAGGTAGGTGTTTTGTTCATTTTTTTTTTTTAACTATTTTTAAATTATATGTATATGAGGGTATACATGTGAGTGCAGGTGTCCCCGGAGTCCAAAAAGGGATATCAAATTCCTTTGAGCTGGATTTACAGGCAGTTCTGAGCTGTAAGTTCTAGGAACCTAACTTGGGTCCTCTACAAAAACAGTAAGTACTTTTACCACTGAGCCATGTCCAGACCCCTACAGTTTCTTCTTGCTTTTTAAATGTTAATTAGCTATCAAGTCCCCCAAATCTGACATGGTTCCAAGAGTTGATAATGAAGTCTTGCTGAGTGAGGCCCACAGAAAGAAAAATTCAAGCTGGCTTATATCCACCTGGATGCTACTAGATCATGGATTTAAAATTCCAAGGGGTAGACTTGCTTTATGGCTGATTGGACCTAGCTGCCTCAGTGTCAGCACAGGACTCTGGGGTCGGGGGGACGGACTAAGAACTAGCTCTGATCAAGCAATCTAGTCACATGCCCACCCCTCGACCGTGTGGTCAAGACCGTGCAAACTGATCCAGGCATGGGTTGCAAACCCTTCCTCTGTCCTGGTCAAAGCTTAGGGACCAAATAAGAGAATTAATTCTCCAATGAGCATCGGCATGCAGCTACTGGAGAAGAGGAAATGCATGCTGAGCCCCCTCCACAATGAGTTCTGTGCAGATCATGACACCCTCTGGCCCATTCTGCAGATGAGGAAGCGAGGCACAGAGCCACTTAAGTCGCTTGCCCAAAGGCACAGTGAAAAACTGACGGCCCCAGCGCTGCCAGGGAGCTCTTTGTGTAGTTTTTGCTCCTCCTGCTTTCTTTTGTCAATGGCTCCCCAAGCCAGCACACAGCCCCACACAGTAGGTCTGAAAAGACTTAACAGTCAAGTGCAAGGGTCCTCTTGCCACAGTTTGGGTGACTGTTTACTTATCAGGGTTTGCAAGACTGGCTGAGAAAGCCCGATGGAAAAACACATCAATTTCTCCTGTGAATTATTTTTGTTAATAAATGATATATAAGTTTATGCATCCTAATTAACCAAAAATTATTTATTACAGCAATTAAAGTGAAGTCATGCAAATGACTGCAATTTTAAGTTCTTGACAACGTGCTAAAGTCTGTTCATGTGTGTCTGCCTTGCCGAAGCTCCTTGAAACCCAAAGACTCAGCTGCCCAGTCTCTGCAGAGACTGCAAAGGGCAGTCAGGGGGACACACTCAGGCTGAGGGCCACTCCAAACCCTCCTAAAGAGTAAATGATGCAGGAACACAGGGGAGGGAGTGATAAACCACTAGCCTGCCCAGAAAGAGAGAGTGGGAAGCTATGGCTCTACCCTCTGGACACCGCAGAAGGACCGGGGGCATCCATGCTTCATCCTTTGACTTGTGAGGTCAACTTTTTATGTCCCTTCTTTGCATGCCAATGTTTATTCATCCATACATATAATCATTTATCCACCCAGTCATCCATCTTCCACATAGCTGTTTGTCCATTTGTTATCCACTCATCCATCCATTCACCCACACATTCATCCATCCATTGTCCATTCATCTATCTACCCAGCCATTCATCCATTATCTATCTATCTATCTATCTATCTATCTATCTATCTATCTATCTATCTATCTATCTCTATACATACACCACCCATCTGCCCATCTGTCACCCATCTACTCCATACATTCATATAGTCATCCAAACATCCATCCATTTATCCACCCATCTATCTATCCTTTCTTCCATCCATCACTTACGCATACATTCATTATAGATGAATCCATATATCCACTTCTCCATCCAACCACTCATCCATCCACCCATCCATCCATCCATCCATCCATCCATCCATCCATCCATCCATCCCTTCATCCATACTTCCACACATACATACATCTCACCAACACACCACCACCTGCCCACCTCTCTGTGCTCCTATGTCAGCATTCTTGGACGCATAATGACTATTTGTAAATTGCTAAGAAAGTAACAAGTGGCACAGTCAGCCAAGAACTAGGGAAAAGTCAGGACAGCATCCTCGGAAGAACGGCTGCCTTGCCTGTGCCTAGCCCCACGAGGATTCCCCCGGCAGGTGAGAAGAGGGTTGATCCCCTTCCCTGTGTGGAGAATGAAGGAAGGAGAATGGAACAGAAGAAAGACACAGGCATAGAGAAATGAAAGGCCTTTTAAAGAAATGGGACCATGAATCAAGGGAATGAACCTGGCTGAGGTCTATATTTTATCATGAGTCCCTGTGGGTGGAGGCTGGAGTACATAGTGGCAGTGGATAAATGTTAAATTATAATTTCTAGAAGACAGCAATAATTTTTCAGCAAAGCATTGTATAGGGTATACTTTTAAAAATTCATTGTTCATTTAAAATTCAAACTTAATTAAACTTCCTCTTTCCTCTTTCTCTCTCTCTCTTTTCCCTCCCTCTCTTTCTCCCTCCCTTCCTTATCCAACTCTTCAGTCACAGACAAACCTGGATTTTAACTTTTATGAATAGGGTGGCCTCAAGTGGGTGACTTAAACTCTCTGGGACTCGGCTTTGTCTTTTGTACAATGGGATGATGACAAAGCCTTAGATTGTGACTCACTTGGTGATGGGTTCTACTGGACAGGACAGGGCCCAACAAGGGGTTTAGGGCACAGGAACAGTCAATGCTTACCTTCAATACGCCTGTAGGCAGTTGGGTCCACAGGGTGAATCACAATCTCCCATCTACCCAGGACTGTAAACAGGGTGAAATTAGAAGTGTGCGTGTGTGTGTGTGTGTGTGTGTGTGTGTGTGTGTGTGTGTGTGTAGTCCCATGTGAGACCAGCACTGTGCAGACAGCCAACATGATGACTCTGAGATAATTCCTTTGTTCCCAGGCCATTCTGGCTACAGGTCCCTCTTCTTGAGTTCCACTCACCTCCCTGTACCCACTACAGTGACTCTGGCATCTGCCAATGGCTGCTGACCCCTTCCCAGTCCCAGTAAGCATTTGCTGATGGAAGAAAGAAACATGCAGTTTTTTAAAGGGCACCCCAAGTAGCCCTGTTGACACTGGGCTGTGAATAAGACAGTTTTAAACTTGAACTTGACCAGTAAGCTTTGCAGTAGCATGTGTATGCCTGTGGGTATCTCACTGATCTCCTTGGAGTCTACTGCTATGAAATGGCCTAAAGTTCAACAGAACCATTTGCTGTGAAGAAAAATCACCTTAGCCACCAAAGGATCCATCAGAGTCATGAGCACCGCCATTGCATGGAGGGACAGCCTAGCCCTGTGACTCCATGCCCAACGGGGATGGACTTCATCTGCAGCTTTTTCTATCACTTAGATTTTGAAGAAAAAGAGGTAAGATGACAACATGTATCAGAAACTGTACCCGGAAGGTAATTCCGTCACCAGCTTGTTGCTTGGTTCAAAACACCCACCCACCTGCAGAATCCAAGGGAGGTCACAACAGTATGTGACTGACACATCCACTAAGAGTCTATGAACTAACCAGCTCTAAGTGACTCCGGCAGCAGGGCTGGTGAGTCACATACAGGCAGAGTTGGGAAGTGACTCAGACTCACACTCTCCCCATCCTTTTGCATCACTGTCCTCATAGTCACAAGAGGGCTGCCACAGCTCCAAAGGTCACATCCTTAAACAAGCTTTCTCTTCATGAAGTTGCTTTTGTGTAGAGAGACAACCTCTTCCTGAAGCAGCTGCAAGTTTTCTTCTTCATTTTCATGTTAGAGAGAAGGTGGCATGCCCACCCCTACACCTGACACAGAGGGACAAGGATTACCATGATTTGGGACAGTTGCTAATTGTCACATTAACAGAGTCTTGAACCACCTGGAATGTGGGGCTTTGGACTTATCTGTAGAGGATTATCTTGACTGAGTTAACTGATTAGGGAAGACCTGCCCACTGTGGGTGGCACCATTCCGTAGCTGGGATCCTGGACTGTGTAAATGAAGGAAGAGCTGAGCATGCTCGCCAAGACCCAGTCACTGATCCTCAGTACTACAGCCAACCTTTGCTGCAACCATGCCCTACCATCAGATCCAGAAAAGCAACTGTCCTTAAAAACACTTAAAATTATTTATTATTATTATTTGTATATTGGGGTGGGGAGTGTACCATGGCGCATGTGTGGAGGTCAGAGGTCAACTCTGTGCAGTTGATTCTCTCCTTCCACCTGTCTGTGGGCTACAGGAATCGAAGTCAGGTTTGTGTAGCAATCGACTCTACCCACTGAACCATCTCTCTGGTCACAGCAGCTACTTTCTGCCCCACCAGGAGAGACTTGCCTCCTTGTGTGTTTGGTACTAGCTGCCTAGAGGAGCCTCCCTGACTCTGTAGCCCATGGCCCACCTGTGAATCAAGGCTGGAATGAGAACTGTGGAGCCCACTAACTAACAAGTCCTACTGCCACTCTACTCCCCAAATTCCACAAATCATCAGATCTGATGGGAAAAGCAGAGAGCCGCCGTGATGGTGGAAGAGGACGCCCTCTGCCCTCTGCCCTCTGCCCTCTGCCCTCTGCTCCCTCCCTTGCATATTTTGTTGATGTTGTAATATGGTAGGCCAAAGGCAACAGTTTCCAATCACCACCAGGCTCTCTAAGAATTTCCCTCACTTTGTCTCCATCCCTGTCTTCCTCTTGCTTTTCCTGTCCCTCTGCTCTGACACTGCCTGTTTCTATCTGTCTCTCTCTACTTCTCTCTCTGTCTCTGTCTCTCTCTGTCTCTGTCTGTGTCGCTCTCTCTCTGTCTCTCTCTCTCTCTCTCTCTCTCTCTCACACACACACACACACACACACACACACACGTGTGCGCTGGGAATTTTTCATCCATTTCTATCTCTAGGCAAGAATATGCTGGTATAGTGGCATAGCCTATAATCTCAACTCAGGAGAATTGCCAAAAGTTCAAGTTCAAGACCAGTCTGAGCTATGTAGTGAGACCCTGTCACAAAATCAGACACCAATCGATAAGACTGACCCACACTCTCCATATCTTCACATTTCTTTATTTATCAGAGAGAGAGAGAGCTGTACAGATGAAAACTCTCTGCCCCCATGACCACTGGTCTGAGGCCCCAACCTAGTCTGCAGCCACAGGGGCAGCACCATCTCCCAAGAGAGGCCATTGCCCATCTGAGGCATCTTGGGGTGGAATGGCCCCACTGCCTTAAAGAAGCACCTACTATGTGAAACACACATCCTGAGATTTCTGGTTCTCTCTCTGTGCAATGAGGAAAATGGTTGGACTGTAGGCACACAGTTGGGAAAGACAGGCTGACTCTACAGTGTCCCAGCAGGTGACCCCACCCCACCCCCCAGCAGAAAAAAACCTGTGTTCTCACCAGGCACCACCCCTCATCCTTACCCATGTGTTGTTCTCTCTCTCTCTCTCTCTCTCTCTCTCTCTCTCTCTCTCTCTCTCTCTCTCTCTCTCTCTCTCTCTCTCTCTCTTCTCTGCATTGGTGTGTCTGTCTGTCTCTCTGTCTCTGTCTCTGTCTCTGTCTTTTTCTCTGCCTCCTTGCATTTCTCTATCTCTCTGAGTCTATATGTCTCTTTCCTTCTCTGTCAGAAAATCCTTTTCTTGTGTGTGTGCGTGAAAAATCATTCACTGAGAATCTCTCTAATACCTCATCACTGGGCAAAAATACTGGCTCCCTTGAGAAAATCTGTACCAGGGAGAAAAACACACATAAATCTGTCTGTGTAAGAAGAGGGGAGGGGTCACACATATGTGCAGACACATCTCTTCCTGCTATGTGCCTCTCCATGTGATAAGGGAAACCACTCGGTCTCCATATCCACAGGAAAACACTCCTGTCTGTGCTGGCAATCATGTCTGCCCTCTCCCCTTGTCCACACAGCCTGAAAGACCAGCTCTGCTCAGCACCCTGCAGCAGGTGTGACTCCAGGCAGAACTCTCAGCCTCTCTCCTCTGAGGAAAGTCTCTAGAACTCTCTGTGGCTCTGTGCAAAGGCTCTCACTCCAGTGTGCACTGCTCACACAATGATACCCTCACAACAGGTTTAAGACTCAGCACTCTCGAGTAGGAAGAAGTGTGTGTGCACCCGCATGTCCGGGTCTAAGTGTGGAGGCAGAAAACCTCTCTGTCCTTCTGTCTGTCACTTTTTCTATCTCTCTGTCTCTATCTCTGTGTCTCTCTGTCTCTGTTTCTCTGTCTCTTTCTGTCTTTGTCTCCATTTCTGTTTCTGTTGCTGTCTCTGTCACTTCCTGTGTCTCTCTGCCTCTCTGTCTTTGTTTATCTCTATCTCTGTGTCTCTCTGTACCTCTGTCTCTCCTCTTCTCTGTCTCTCTGTCTGTCTCTCTCTGTCTCTCTCTGTCTCTGTCTCTCTCTTGTTTTTACACACACTATCTCAGGCTTTGTTGCCAGGGTGTAAGCCTGGACCCTGTCTCTACAAGATAGACCTCTGAAGTTAGTGCTTGTCCTGGGTCTTCTCTGAGGTGGCACTGGTTTTGATCTCCATCATCTCTCCTTGAAGTGTGATCCAGCACCGTCTCACACAGCTGTGCTGGGCTGTTTGTGTCCCAAGCACAGGAAGATTATGTGTACTTCAGTCCTCAGAGGAGTTGGTCTCAAAAACACAGGTCAGCAGGAACACTCAGGGCAAGGCTTCCTCTCCACACAGGTACAGACTGGAGCCTTAGCTCTTTCCTGTGTCTGGGATCAGGAGATAGATTACTCTCTTTCACACTTGGGAGCTGTATGATGTGAGTGTGCAGGGAAACACATGTGTGCTCGAGTCTGTGTCCCTGACATCCCATCATTTTGCAGCCAAGATGAAAAAAAATAGCATCCTTTCATCACACATGCACATGTGCACATACAGACACATGTGCACATACAGACACATGTGTGCGCATACACACATGTGCACATACACACATGTGCATGGCATTGGGGCAGAAATCCCCCCATTGCTCCAGCCTTCTGTGAACCCCTCATCAAGCCCTGGATGTGCCTTTCCTCTGTCACAAAAAAAAATTGCTGTGTGTGTGTGTGTGTGTGTGTGTGTGTGTGTGTATGTGTGTGTTCAGGATGACTGTTCTCCCTCCCTTTGACAGGACACTTGAGAAAACACAGCTTAGGTGTCAGATGAACAGGCACACACATGAGCATGCACACGTCTCTCAGTGTGGCCTCACCACCTGAAATGCCGCATCTTAGCTCATGGAAAATTTTGTGTTTGCAACTGAAAAACAACCTGTCTCTCAGGGATGTCTGCTCTGATCCTCTCAACGCCTCCCCACACCAGAAAAAAAAAAAAAAGGCCACTTATCTCTCCCTCCCTCCCCATAGATGTGTGTGTGTGTGTGTGTGTGTGTGTGTGTGTGTGTGTGCAGCTCTATGAGCTACTCATGAACACAAGCCAGAAAAAAAAAAATCCATTTGTCTATCTCCCCTCACAAGTACAAAATGTGCACTTCTCCAGGCTGAAGCCTGTCCCCACTCATGCTCCTCCCCCCTCTCTGTAATGTTGCACACCTAACCCCACATCTGTCTCTCTAGTTCCCAGGTCTATTCAGGCAGAAAATGGCCCCACAGGCTAAAGATGTCTGAAGCCTCCGTCACCAGGCAGAATAAAGCACCCTCAAACACACGGAGGCCTACAGCATCCCGGGCTCACAGCAAGAACAGTGTGCATGTGTGTATCAGTCTTTTCTCCCTTCTGTGCTCACATGTATGCATGTCACATGCATCCACACACATGCTGGGAGAAATGTCCCCCTGCCCACCAACTGTGGCCATTTAAGAATCAACTGTCTTTCTAATTCTCGGTACCTAAGAATGTCTGGGCATGTTTGCAAAAAAACCAACTCTCCCTCCTGAACGGCTTCAGCTGAAGCCCTTCATCACTGAGAGAAGCAAGCTGCCCTCTTGAGAAGCAGCCCCCAACTCACTCCCTTCCCTCACCTGGCAATTGTGTGTGTGTGTGTGTGTGTAGAATTATTCCTTGGTGGTCTGTCTTTTTTGCAACCAAACATTGCCTTTTTCCAGGCAGAAAAACTTCACTGTCTCTTTGTCTCTTCATGTCTCCATCTCTGTC